>NC_083287.1:30133557-30433557 GCF_963506605.1 Zootoca vivipara | reverse complement strand
CTTTCTTATTAAAAAAAACCCTCTTCATTCGTTTCTGGCAATGCCGCTTCATCTCCTCTTGTAAGTGGGAATCCTGTGGGTGATGAGAACTTTGGCCTGTTCAGAAGTTTCTGCAAGTGCTTAATCCATTATGGCCTTTTAATCTTTTACAGATGTTCAATGCCTTCTCCTTCCTTGCCCTCAGTAAAAACAACAACTCAAATGCTTACATTTCTACAATCTCGACATATGGTCTTTATGTCCATTCCCCCCCCCTTCCATTTTAACTGCCAGCTGCTAACTAATTTTCTTTTAACTTCACACATACGTACATTTCACATGCTCCATTACAACTTCTTTACCCATGTAAACTGCCACTGCTGTAAGGAGCTATAAGAACTAAGAAAATTGCAGTTCACATGGATTCCTTCTTAGCAAATTAAAATATTTAAACACTGTTTTCTCTCTCGTCAGGGATGAGGAACCCGTGGCCTTCCAGATGCTGTTGGACTAGAACTCCCATCATCCCGGCAGATTGGCTATGCTGGTTGGAGGCTCACAGAAGAGCAGCAACATCTGGAAAGCCACAATTCATTCTCAATTCAGGCTGAATTTGGATTGTTTTATATTTATACTGGATGTACTGATTTTTGGGTTCCCCAATTCCAGCTCCTTGTTGTGACCGATAAGTGAAGTAGTGACTTGGACATTAAGCTGGAGGTTACAGCAGCCTCCAGATGTTTTGGCCTACAACTCCCATGATCCCTAACCACAAGGACCAGTGGTCGAGGAAGATGGAAACTGTAGTCCAAAACATCTAGAGGGCCGAAGTTTGGGGGTGCCTGGGCTACAGTGTCACTGGCTTAGAAGCTCGACCAGGTTCCTGGCTCCAGGCCTGATGCTAGTGACTGGTGAAGCACTGAACCAGAGGCTACGGGCCTGATCAAACAAACCCCATGACACCAGGACCACCAGGGTTCCGGTTTCCGCCTGCAGGAATGGCGGACCTGTTTTCCATCTCTCTGACCTTCGTGAGGAATTTGGCGGTTGCTAGGGGAGTAAATGGCAACCCCCTACCCTCTCCGGGGGTTACGGAGAGGGGCCGCTGGCCCGCGATGCCCCCAGACCCACTCCGACTGTTTTTGGAGTGGGGGGAGCTTGGGCTGAGCACTTACGAGGGCCAGGACTCCCGGACGCTAATCTGCATGGCGGGGATTTCCATGGTTAAAGAAGATAATTAGGCTTAAATCTATGGACATACTTCAGAAGGAGGGGAAGAAGCGCTGTTTACTGCTGAGAAATTTATGCTGCTGAGGGAGAGGAGTCAAAGATTGTACTGCATCTGGAAGAAGGATTGATGGGGACGGAGCGATAAGGGAAGTGAGTTTTTATTTTATTTTCCTTCATATTGTTGCCTCGTACCTTCCCGGACGCGATGTCCTGGCTTGTTTGGAGTGAAAGAGAAGCAAAAGACTGTGTGAGTTGAACTTTATAACTGTTGTCACTGAGCATATTTTTTAAAGATGTGGAGTTGCCGATGAGAAAAGCCCCCCCCTAGTCGGACGGAAGGAGTTCTGGACGCGCTCGGAGGATTTATGAGCTGTGACGCACTTTAAATTGGAGCAGCGACCTGAAGCTAAGTTCAGCTATAGGGCAAGGAGATCCATTAATTTACCAAGAGTTTATGGTTTGATGTTTGGGTCTCCTGCCTGAAAAAGCTGTAAATTCTATAATGATCGTAAATCTTCATGGCTATGAGAGAAAACGAAAGTGATTTGAGCTTTTTAAGATGGCGCTGCTTCGGGCTGCTTCGACGCAACAGGGAGCTCCATTAAGAAGATTTATGGGGAGGCTGGACTGATTAACTCACACAGGAGAAAGAACATCTGTGAAACTTTGTTTGATATTTATCTCAGCGGCTGGGAAACAATCGGATGAAAGTGGAAAACATCTATGTGACTGTAAGGGGAAGATCTGGATTATTATGAACTTGGAGGACGATTTGAACTTTAGAAAAAAGACGGCAGTGGACAGTTGCGAGGAATTCCCAATTTCTTGAAGCATGGGAACCCAAATAAAAAATTCTTTAGATGATTTGGCATAACATTCGGTTTGATTGATATATATATGTGTATAATTTGAAATATTGATTGTGATATAATTGGTTTTAATTGGAAAATTAATAAAAATATTTTTTTAAAAAAAAGACACCAGGACCACCAAATGTTTCTTCTCCTGGACCTGAGAAACTGAGCACCTTCCTCACAACTTCAATGGTGTAGGTGGGAGCACTCCAAGGAGGAGGTCCCTAGTTCTCCGAAAGGAGGCAGAGTATCTGTTTAAGAAATTTATATACCTCATGTTTCTTCCAAAAAGAAAACGCCTACTAAATTTAAAACATAGGGTGGTGTTCAATTCTTTTTTACTCAGAGGACACTCACTGAAAATAACAGACCTGACTGCACTATATATTTAAAGCACTGTGATACCACTTCAACAGTCATGGCTTCCTCCAAAGCATCATGAAATCTGTAGTTTGTTAAGGATGCTGAGAGTTGTTAAAGGGTAAAGGTAAAGGGACCCCTGACCATTAGGTCCAGTCACGGACGACTCTGGGGTTGCAGCGCTCATCTCGCTTTACTGGCCGAGGGAGCCGGTGTACAGCTTCCGGGTCATGTGGCTTGTTGACTTGAGTCCATGGGAGACCACTAATGGTGCTTTCCTCAAGTGGTTTAGTGATCCTTTTGGCGCATATAGAGTAAAGTGGTCCTTAAAGGTATAGGAGTTTAAGAAAGGTGGACTGGAAACGGTGACTAAAAAGGCCCCAGTTCACTTCCTGTCTGAGTTGGAGCAAGTTGCTCACCAGGAGCTCTCTGTGGTGCTGCAACAACCAACCTGCTTCGCTTCCTTGCGCCCCTTGGGCTCCTCCATGGGGCCAGAACATGACACTCTTCTATTTATGTATGTTTGCTAAGCAGCTTTATTTTATAGGCCACTTCAAATCTAGAGTGGTATGGAAATTCTCAATCAGCCCAAGGAAAGCCTGTTCAGGCAGCAGAATCTCAAAGCAACCCATAGAGGTCTGAAACAGTGTGACTATTGCCACGGTGTTCCCAGAGAATCAAACTGCTCCCTTTTGACCTACTGGATCCATTTCTCTTGATGAAACCCTTTCAAGGTAACAATTAACTAACCTTCCACCAACACCGGTAGGTTCAAAGAGAACAGTTATAATTGCCTTTTGCCATTTTAAGAAAAACACACTTTGCATTTTCACACAACGTTCTGAACAGAATTTTGACGCAGCTTGTATGTATGCATATGGCAAGTTGTTTACGGTACTTACTCTGTCTCCCTTTAGTCCTGGTGTTCCGCATTCCCCTCGCTCACCCTGCAAAAAATACATATATTATTGGCATGATTTCATGGTGATGCTTCATACAAATTATTTGTTTTTTGTAGAGGAAGTTGAAGTGTCACATTCTCTGGTTATTCTGACAATCTAGATCAGGGGTGGGAACCTGTGGCCCTCGCAATGCTTCTAGACTACAAGTCCCATCACCCCAGACCACTGACTATGCTGTAGTTCAGCAATGCCTGGAGGACCAAAGGTTTGCTGCCACTGATCTAAATTATCATGTTGAAAGCACTTAAGCAGAAGAAATACACATCAAAATCACCATAAGCCTGGAAAGCATAGGAGCATCTCTTTTATGTCCCTCAAAACTTCAATCTGCCTGCCCTGTGTTGATAGGGTCATTTTGCAGCTTAGTTGTATATGGCTGGAGTCAGGGGTTTCCTGCTACTGTTCTGTTCTTGTTAGAGAGAGAGAGAATTAAGTTGTTCTCAAGTTTCCTGACCGGTGTGTCCTCTAAGCCTTCTATCCTACTAGTCCTTACCAGCCTCTTTCAGTCCAGAGCAGGATCCTAAAGAACACAATACTACTACTCTGAAGAAGCTTACAGTGCAAAAGACTCTAGCTTGTGAAACTTTATGGAGTGTATTCCTATCTCTTCCTTCTTTCATCTGGTTCTATTAATATTATTCTTTTACAACTCATCCCCTATATTTTTAATGCATTGTGTTTGTAGACATCTAATTATAAACTGCTTAATATGGCAATACTATATAAACAAACATTTGTGAATCATCTCACCTTGTCTCCCTTATAACCAGCACCTCCCTATTAGAAGAACAAAATAAAGTTATTTTAACATGACTAATACAATATCAAGAATATGATAAACAAATATGCTATTTAATCAGCACAGGGGGCAGAGCAATAACCTGGTTGGAGAAAGAATGAAATGCCATACTTTGAAGAGAGAGAGAGAGAGAGAGAGAGAGAGAGAGAGAGAGAGAGAGAGAGAGAATAGCATGCTTCTGATCTTCATACAGAGCTCTCTCCATTCATTTAATTGGAGGAAGTCAATATTCATGTGCAAAGAAATGAATTAACAAATTGGCTCCCTTCATTAAAATGCAGAGAGAAAGGAAGTGTTCATCAGCGCTTCCAGATGCAAGACAGGCTGCTGTTTCTATAGGATAGTGGGGCAATGATTATGCACCACATACATAAGCATTCTTCCAAAGATTTCAAAATCCATCAACTCTTGGAGACGCCGTTTGAAGTCCCACCGTTTCAATACCACTGGCAGCTTGATTTATTTACACTGCGATTGTAGACTGAGTGGTTCAAAATTGGGAAAGGAGTACGACAAGGTTGTATATTGTCTCCCTGCTTATTTAACTTATATGCAGAATTCATCATGCGAAAGGCTGGACTAGATGAATCCCAAGCCGGAATTAAGATTGCCGGAAGAAATATCAACAACCTCAGATATGCAGATGACACAACCTTGATGGCAGAAAGTGAGGAGGAATTAAAGAACCTTTTAATGAGGGTGAAAGAGGAGAGCGCAGAATATGGTCTGAAGCTCAACATCAAAAAAACCAAGATCATGGCCACTGGTCCCATCACCTCCTGGCAAATAGAAGGGGAAGAAATGGAGGCAGTGAGAGATTTTACCTTCTTGGGCTCCTTGATCACTGCAGATGGTGACAGCAGTCATGAAATTAAAAGACGCCTGCTTCTTGGGAGAAAAGCAATGACAAACCTAGACAGCATCTTAAAAAGCAGAGACATCACCTTGCCGACAAAGGTCCGTATAGTTAAAGCTATGGTTTTCCCAGTAGTGATGTATGGAAGTGAGAGCTGGACCATAAAGAAGGCTGATCGCCGAAGAATTGATGCTTTTGAATTGTGGTGCTGGAGGAGACTCTTGAGAGTCCCATGGACTGCAAGAAGATCAAACCTATCCATTCTTAAGGAAATCAGCCCTGAGTGCTCCCTGGAAGGACAGATCGTGAAGCTGAGGCTCCAATACTTTGGCCACCTCATGAGAAGAGAAGAATCCTTGGAAAAGACCCTGATGTTGGGAAAGATTGAGGGCACTAGGAGAAGGGGACGGCAGAGGACGAGATGGTTGGACAGTGTTCTCAAAGCTACGAACATGAGTTTGACCAAACTGCGGGAGGCAGTGCAAGACAGGAGTGCCTGGCGTGCTATGGTCCATGGGGTCACGAAGAGTCGGACACGACTAAACGACTAAACAACAACAACAACAAAATATCCTCGCCATTACATTTGCTACCTACCGCTCTCCCAAGCAGGTCAAGGCAGTTAACACGGTTCTCCCAAAGCTGTGAAGTAGGTATGGTTAGATGGCCAAAGATTGCCCAGTGAATGTCATGGTTGAGTGGGGGTTTGAATCTGAGTCTCTCCAGTAATCTTCTGGCACTCTAACCAGTGAGGCAGGTTCATTTGGGCAAATGAAACACTGCCCCACCAATTTCAGTCTGCCTTTAGCCAGCCCCATCCGCCTGTCTTCTTAGGACTTAGGTAGTACCAGTACTTAAGGAAGAACTACCTATCAGCTTCCCCCTCCCCCTTAGTCTCCTCATTCCCCTTATAGAACTCAGCAGTGAGGAAGACAAAACTGTCATTAGTTGGCTCTTCCCACCATTAGCTCTGTTTCCAACCTACTGTTGGGCTCCCTGCCTTCTGTCCTACCAGCTGTGGTTAGACACAACTCCACCTTGATCTTTCTTAGCCTAGGGCAGCGCAGCTAAGTCTTGCATAGGCTGCTGTGACATCTGAGATGATAAGTTAAAGGCAGCAAAAGGAGCTACGATGATGGCTCTGCTTGCAAAGTCCCACTGTGACAAAAGAGCATATCAAAAGAAACAGGACAGTCAGAGAGGAGACAGATTAAAGAACAGGGCTTGACAGAAAGCAGAAACACACTTCACATTGAATTACTGGCAATAGCAATAATTCACGCACCTCTGCACCTTTTTCTCCAGGCTCTCCTTTCTCAGCCTCACCCTGGGGGAAAAGGTAGAAACCAGTGAAAATACTTGGAAATATTATTTCCTTTTATACTACATTTACACCCAACTTTGACCATAGTCTTATTAAAAAATATAACAGTCAAGACCAGGAAATTTCTTTCAACTGGAACTTGCCGAAACTCAGTTCCAGCACCTCTCAGGCGGGTCCCATTGCCATTGTAAGAGAACAAGGGAGGCGTTCGTGGTGATTTACCTTTTCTCCTTTAGTTCCTCGATCACCTTTATCCCCTCTGCCACCATGACCACCCTTGAGGGGACAAGGAGAGAGAAATATCATTAATAGAGTATATGCCCTCTTTGTTTTGAGAGCACATAGAGTTGCATAAAGTTTGCACATCCCAATTTCTGTGAATAGATGCAATTTTAGAAATCATTACTGGAACTGAAATGCTATGCATGGCTCCAAAGCAGGGAAGAGTGTGACCAGGTGACCTGTGTCCATGCTCAGACAGCTGTCTGGGTCCTAAATGTTGATGGATAACTACAATATCCCTGCTTTCTCTCCCTTCTTACAGTTCTTTATCTTTAAACCACATTTGGACTGGACAGTCTGTCAAACAGAGAACTCCTTAAAATAGAGGGCTGTACCCTGTAAAGCAGAACACATGGTCAGCCTAACTAAACCTGGTGCTTTTTATACTTTGTTCTTGAGTGAACAATTCCTCCCTCTTTTCTTTCAGGCACACTTAAACATATTATATTCTCCTTTAAGCTTTTGTGTGTGATAGTTTGCTCTTATAAGCAGGAAATCTGAAGCTTCCAACTGCCCATCACATATACTCACAGGTGGTCCTGGAGGTCCTCGGTCTCCCTTCTCGCATTCACAGCTCTTTTGCTCACACTACAGGTTCAACAGAAACAGCAATGTTAGAATTTCACCTTTCCAACTATGAACGTAATTGTCCCAAATTGTCCCAGGATACTAGTGGTTCATTAGTCTGGTGAAAACCTGATACTATCCCCCAGTCCGCTCCTCTTACCTGTGGGGAAGAGTTGCGGTGGACCACATGACCACCCACTCTCCTCCAGGGGCAGAGGCATTGTTCCGCGTTGCCCGGAGGATCCCGGCCGTGTCATCATCCAGCCGGCCAATCGGCTGGCTGGGGGGCGTGGCTGGGACCATTTAAACAGAGGCGCAAGCCAAGGGGCTTCCTCGTTGCTCGCGTCCTCAATCAGAAATGGAGAACTGGAGTTAAGTCTCATCTCCAATGTAATACTGGACTTTGGGGGATACCATAATCAGGAAGAAGTTCTTACTGGACCCCAGGAGAAGGGAAGTGTCTTGTCTATTATATTATGTAGAGCTCTTGTGCCTGCACAAAGTCAGGTTCAGCACAAGGCCATACAGAAAGTGCCCGCCCTTCTCCTTAGCCTGGAACTTAAGATGAAGAGTGTGATCTCCAACTTGTCCTCACTCTTGGCTTCAGAGCCACTTGGGAACAGTGAAAAGTCTTGCTTCTTCTGAGTGCCTCTGAAGCCAGGTGTGGCATCTAAGTTGAACCCTGGTCCTTATAGGAACACACACAAGGTAAGTGGTGATCACCCACAAAGACTGGCTATATGAGGCCCACAAAATTGTGTTGGGTATGGGTACAGCTATGGGTATCACAGTGTCCATGCGCCAGGCAGTTCAATGCAATTACAATTTCTCAGAGACTGACTAGATGTCATGGCAACACAACCCATGTGCCACATTGTAGGTAGTGCAGTCTACCTACAAGTCTGGGGGCAAGTTAAAGCCCAAGGAGGGCTAGACAGGAGACATTTATTTGATGTGATCTTCTCTCAATATACTCCCCCGCCGCCGCCGCCGCCGCCGCCGCCATTTTCAGATGACTATCAAAACCCCATTGGGAGAAAACTGGCTGAGAAGAATTTAAGATGCATACCACACTACTGCCCACCTTATCGAGCAAGCCCCGCCCCTTCTCACACTCGATAGGAAATTGGTAGATCACCTGGCTCCATGGCTCATCTCTCAACATGCAAAACTCAGGCGCTGGCAAAACGCACATGTGCTTTTATCATCTTGCCTCTTGCCTGGTTACACAGAAGTGCTTCCCCTATGGGAAGTTTTGTCGCATCCAAAGTGGCCTTAAATCCCCAATGGAATGGAATCTTTTCTATTCCCTTCCCTTGCAACTTCCCTTTCGTGTCTCTGTTGGCCTCTTGCTTCTGAGAACAAGTCACTCCGATTCCCACCCCTGCATCCGCTCCTCTGGTCCCACAGGCCCAGGCAGCCACCTTGAAAAGGAGGAGTGCTCCTGACCTTTAGTCCTTGCACAGCTGCTTGGGCCTCTCAGAGAGAAAAAACACTTCCATGCTGTTTCTGTTTGATCCGTTCCTCTTAAAGAGATAAAAGCTGCACACACACCCCATACATTTAAAGAACATTTTTCTCTCCCTCCACCCGCAAGGAATCCTGGGAAATGTGGGTGGTATTCAAACGGAGGCCACAGTCACACCATGCATTTAAAGCACTAGGAGTCATGGCTTCCCCCCAAAGAATTATGGGAGCTGTAGAGTGCTTTAATAATCAATTCCTCTTCACAGCAAACTCTTGGAGTTGGAGCTCTGGGAGGGGAATAGATACTCCCTAGCAACTCTCAGCACCCTGAACAAACTACAACTCCCATAATCCTTTGGGGGAAGCCATGACAGTTTAAAGTGGTATCATAGCACTTTAAATATATGGTGTGGATGCAGGCTATATTTTACTCACAGCAGACCCATCGAAGTTAATTAACATGTCTAAGTTAGGTCCCTTCATTTCAGTAAATTCTACGTAAAGCTTATTTTGTTAAGGGTGCTGGGAACTGTTGCTCTGTGAGAGGTAAAAACTACAGTTCCCAGGATTCTATGTGGGGTGCATGGAAAGTGCTTTAAATATATGGTGTATGCACAGCAAAAGATAACTTGGGGGGAGGGGAATTCCATGTTTATGCCGATGTGTGGATGATCCTCCAAGTCCTTTCCAATACTACAGTTCTATGATTCTATGATCTCAACTGCATTGCTTGACTGCAGCTTGCTCTTCCAACAATTCACTTGTCCCAGTATGCAAGGAGGAGAAACACACAAAGTAAAAATGGAAATGGTGCAAATGATGGACTAAGGTAGAGGTCTTTAAACTGTGGCCGCCAACCTGGTGCCCAGAAATCTCCATGTAGTTGCAACTGGAACCACACCAGTAGCAAAATGCACCTGGCACCTGGCTAATTTCCAACAACGCATGTGCCATTCAGTGGAATGGCAATATTGGGTTGTGTTGGTTGGAAAGAGCACCAGTTGGTGGTGATGGTAGCGATGGCATGTATTTGACGGGTGGGGCCAGCTGGATCGTGGAGGAATCACATGATTGTGTACATGTGCATCCCTTTTTCTTATGAGGACGTTGTTGTTGTTTTGCAGGGAAATGTTATCTGAGAATCAGCATATATTTCCCCATGAAAAGTGGGACCTGCAACAAAATGTTGCAGTGTGCAGTGCTGCTGATCAGGAGTCCAGACACTCCACTTCATTCCTCTTCCCACCCAGTTTTCTCCACTCCCCAAAATAATCTAACATGTCATGGTCGCAGAGCATGTTCAAGTCACTGGTCTGTTTTTTGTGTGTGTCCCCTCATCCCTCCATTCTAAAGCTTCCCCCATAAAGATCTCTTTTGTTGTACTTCAGCAAAGCTTCCCCCCCCCATGCCTGTTTTGACAACAAAGGCAACGACACTCACAGCTTGAACAGTGGAAATGGAAAGGATGATGGACAGGCCATTGCATACTCAAAAGCTGATCAACTTACCCGCTCATCAAATAGAGTTGCCTGGAAGATAAAATATATATTAGCATGACATGCCATTTCAACTCGGATTAGCCTGCTTAACAACACTGTTTATTTCAGGCATTTATGAATCGCTTTTCAGGTGAATCTCACAAAGTTGCTTACATATTGGAAGAATAAGCATTACTAAAACAATATCATAAAACAGTAAAGTCAAGGTGTAGCAGGAAAAACACTTCTGGAAATCCCAAAGTAAATGTGATATGATACGAGTCGTTAGCTCTATTTACCCAAACTTTGTGGTGAGTATGAATATGTTAAATGGAACAGCATGGCTCAAATCCAGCTGACTATTAGAAGATCAGAACAAATCCCATCACTTATTCCTTTCCATAATATGTTTTCTTCTAATGAGCCACTAGGAGCTCATTTCCTTATTTGTCATGTATATATTCACAACTTCTGCATCCAGTTCTCCCCTGAGAGCTTCGGTCTTCTACAATGTCTAATAATTCTTGCCGTCTGACCTTATCACGTCCTGTTGTTCTTCTGTGTTTCTATTTGACAGCAAACTGCTAATCTTTCTCATTATGCCATTGTATAATTAAGGGGCATAGCTCAGTAGTAGTGCATTTGCCTTGCATGTAAAGAGTTCTGGATTCAGTGCCCAGTATCTCCAGAAAAGAACGTAACAAGAGTCTGCTGGATCACACACCAATGGCCCAGCTAACCCAACAACCTCACACTGGCCAGCCTATGGGAAGCCCACAAGCATGGCCCGAGTATTCTCCTCTCCTTCTGTTTCCAGTCATAAGGCTCCAGTCACCTGTCACCTGAGCCACAGGCCACTGCTGGCCATGGGGAAAGACCTCCATCGGATCTGCTATGGCAAACCAGCTCCATCAGGCCTCCTCTGCCTGCAGCTACCATCTGCAGGGAGCCATTCCAGCAGTGGGAGAGAGAGCTGGGAAGCAGAACTCAAGTGCATCAGCTCTGCTGTGACAGGCCAGCTCCATCAGGCCTCCTCTACCCTAACGGTCAACCTGGGGGCAGCCATTCTATCAGACGGGGTGGGGGGGAGTTAGGAAGCGGGGCTCATCTCATCACCATCAGGCACCTCCTGCCCCTGAACTGTGCCAGCTGGTCATTATGGAAACAGCTGTTTAGAAATTGGTGCCAGAGTTGGGATTTGGGTTTTCCTCTTCCCTCCCTGTTCCCTTTCCCTTGTGTGTCATTTCAATTTTTAAGACTGTAAGCCTGTGGGTAGGGACCGCCATGTTTTGATTGCATGTAAGCTGCTCTGGGAGCATTTTTGGCTGAAGAATGGGGTACAAATGTTCTAAATAAATGAATAAATAAGAGCTGACCAACATAAGCCCTCTTTTCACCCGTGAATGTTCCCAATGAAATGTGCTGCCCCATTCATATGTTAAAGTTAGCACTTTAAGAGTGATGTATGATCTGAATGGGCACAAGGCTGGAATGCTACTGTTTCAAGCCACTGCGCATCACAGGAGCTGGGCAGGAATGGAGAGCTTACATGGCTAAAGTCATTCTTTGTGACCTCTTGGGCAGTCACCATATTGATTGATTGACTGTTTGATTTTTAGTTACAGGTAGGTAGCCGTGTTGGTATCTGACGAAGTGTGCATGCACACGAAAGCTCATACCCAAATAAAAACTTAGTTGGTCTTTAAGGTGCTACTGAAGGAATTTTTTTTATTTTGTTTGATTTTTATTTATCAAAATTTATATACCACTGGATTGGTTTTTTTGTAAAAAAAACAACAACAAACCCTCTAAGCTGTTTAGAGGGGGATGAGAATAAAATATTGAAAATACCAATAAAAACAGTTAAAAACAAGCATTTAACAATATCCAAAAGATGATTTTAAATCAACGGTAGCTGCATGAAACTTCTGCATGTTTGGGTAGGCTTGACTAAACATCAATGTTTTGAGCAGGTGTTGAAAAGAATACAGTGGAAGCAGGCCCGGCTCTAGGGGTAGTCTCGGCAGTGTGGGGCGCCAGGGTGCCAGGCCGGCAGGAGGGTGCTGCACGGCGAAGCCGCGCGGAAGCCATGCTGCGCACTGCGCACTGCGCACGCCGGACGCCGGAGCGATCTCCGCGCCACGGCGCCAGGGTGCCCAACCGGCTTGAGACGGCCCTGAGTGGAAGAGCTAGCCAGATGACAACACGCAGTGTTGATGCTGCCATGCTAAAACATTGGTTCCTTACAGGTCCTTATTTCTTAATTATTCATTTATTTGCAGCCTTTGTACGCCACTTCATAACATTAACTTCTCTGGGTGGCTTACAATCAATGAGTAAGAAAAACAATTTTGATATGAAGAAGCCACCCAACCCAGAGTAGCTAGGGCAACCCAGTCAGATGGGTGGAGTACAAATTAAATTATTATTATTAGGCATGAAACCATACAATCAAAATAAGCAAAAAATGAAATCATTGCACTCTCAAAGTTAAAGAAAACTGCCTCAGATTTAAAAACTGAGAGGCCCAGGCCACATCAGGTTTTTTAAAAAGGCGTAGGTGAACAGAAAGGTTTTAATCTGGCACCAAAAAGATCACCAGGCAATATTCCCTGGAATGGCTGTTCCATAACTGGGATGCCACTACTGAAAAGGCCCTGTCGTTGGTGGCTACTACTGCTGCGGGATAACTCAGTTGGTAGAGTGTGAGACTCTTAATTTCAGGGCTGTGGGTTCAATCCCCCTGTTGGGCAAACAGATTCCTGTATTGGACTAGATGAGCCTTGTGTTGTTCCCTTCCAACTCTACGAGTCTACGAAACTATAAGAAGAAGAGGAAGAGGAAGAGGAAGAGGAAGAGGAAGAGGAAGAGGAAGAGGAAGAGGAAGAGGAAGAAGAAGAAGAAGAAGAAGAAGAAGAAGAAGAAGAAGAAGAAGAAGAAGAAGAAGAAGCCTTTAAAAGATATTACTTACCAACTGGTCCCGTATTTTGTCTGATAGGTTGGGATCGCTGAGGATGAGCACAGGCTTCCCAGGCGAATCGCCAGATATCAAACGCAGTTTGGCTTGATTGGCAACCTTAGAAAGGCCAATGGTGATGAACGATATTCCAAGGGCCCGGGCAGCTTCAGATATGCCCTGCACATCAGGAGACTTTGGGTGGTCGATCCCATCCGTCATCAACAAAGCCACTTTGACACCTATTTTACGGCCTTCTGTTTTGAACAACTGGGTAGCGTTGGAAATAGCATAGTAGGAATACGTGCCGTGCCCGATAAAGGTCATCGCAGCAACTTCCTGCTTAAAGGTCTGCAAGTTTCTCCATTCGGCAAAAGGGTGGTCGATTTTGACCGAACTGCTGAACTGCATGATTGCCAGCCTGAAGTCATACCTGCGGACCCTGGTGGGCTTCATGAGGAAAAGCTTGTCGCTTAAGGTGGTGATGAACTCCTTCTGCTTATCAAACAGGACATCTTTTGCGCTTTCGGAACTGTCCAGGACAAAGATGATATCGATGAAGCAGACGGAAGCTGCAGAGGGCAAGATGGGGCAGAAGTCATTCAAAAACAGGGAACAAAACCGCAGTGGGGAAAAACAACAACATGGGGTGTTTTCAAACAGAAAGGGAAGAGGTAAGGGGAATTCCAATCCAGTTCTAGGTTCTTCTCATTAGGTGGTGGAACAAGCAGGCGTCAGTGGTGGTTCTGCTTGTGGGTTTCCTATAGGCATCTGATTGGCCACTGTGAGAACAGGATGCTGGACCAGATGGGCAGTTCCTATGTTCTCAATTCACATGATAATAAAGCCATAATAGTATTGCTGAAGTATATTCATTCACTAGGGATTGGAAGTGTTGATTTAACATAGGGCTGCAGTCCTTTAATATAGGCATGGGAAAACTGCTGCTGTCTAAATGTTCTCTTATTAGTTCGTGGCTCCATGTACATAGCGTATGTTTTCTGATTGTGAATTAAGAAACAATTCAACTGTGTTATATAAATATTGTTAGTATACTCTTAGCCTGCGTGTTGCTTTCTGTTTATCAGATTGTTCTGTTTTGCAACACAGGGGATTTTATTTTTTTATTTTTTTTGCAAGACGTCTGAATGTTGTCGGACTACAGCCTCCATCACCCCTGACCATTGTTCCATGCTGGCTGGAGCTGTTGGGAGCTGGAGTCCAACAACATCTGCAGGGCCATTGGTTTCTCACATCTGCTTTAATATGACATACATTTCATATAATCAGGACAGCCTGCATATTGCTGAAGGCAACCTTTTGTGTAGTGTATCTATTTATATTACAATGGCTTCTTCTGCTCCGTATTATTACTATTATTATTAATAAATTTAATTTATTAATGGGCTCAGGGCGGCTAACACCGGATATAAAACAGCTGACTAAATTACAACATAAGAACAAAATTAAATAAACATTAAAATTAAAATGCAGCCTCATACGGAAGGGAAAGGGAAAAGGAAAATGGAGGAGGGGATAAGGTTGGCTCCAGGCCAAAAGCCAGGTGGAACAACTCTCTCTTACAGGCCCTGCGGAAAGAAATCAGGTCCCGCAGGGCCCTGGTCTCAGGAGACAGAGTGTTCCACCAGGTCGGAGCCAATGTTGAGAAGGCCCTGGTTCTAAAGAAAACCCTAAGACGTTTGCCTGTTATGTGTGTATTATAGGGAAAATAAAAGCAACAACTAGAAATGAGTCAATTGCCTGAGCTGGGTGGGGCTGCCCTGCCTTGAAGGAGCAGGCATGCAGTTTGAATCTAGGGCTGTCCCGGAAAGCCAGGAGTTTGTGCATTGGTGACTGCAAAACTGGATACCTGCAATGTACTCTATATGGAGCTTCCCTTGTGCTTGATCTAGAAGCTGCAGTTAGTACAGAATGCTGCAGCATAATTGCTGACAGGAGTGAGAGCCTTTCAGCATATAACACCGCTGCTCAGAGGTCTGCACTGTTTGCCCATTTGCTACTCAAGGTGTCACAATTAATATACTGTATATAGCAGGGGTTCCCAAACTAAGGCCTGGGGGCCAGATGCGGCCCAATTGCCTTCTCAATCTGGCCCGCTCCCAGTCCGGGAATCAGCATGTTTTTACATGAGTAGAATGTGTCCTTTTATTTAAAATGCATCTCTGGGTTATTTGTGGGGCATATGAATTCATTCATTATTATTTTTTTCAAAATATAGTCCGGCCCCCCACAAGGTCTGACGGACAGTGGACCGGCCCCCAGCTGAAAAAGTTTGCTGACCCCTGGTATATAGCCCTTAACAACTTGGGTCCACCTGATCCTAAATATGCCTTCTAGACCACTTTGATCTGCAGAACTGACACTATTGTAGGTACCACATAATACTAGCTGTGCAGTTGTAAGAAATCAAGCTTTTAATGTAGGAGCACACTTAGGAACTCCCTGCCAATTGACACCAGACAGATGGTTTCATTATACCCTTTTCGGCATCTGCTTAAAACATTTTTGTTTCAGCAAGCCAATCCAAACATGTGGAAGTCGCATGTGCTTTATCTCTTTTTAGCTACTGTTGGTTAGAATTGTCTCTTGAAAGTTTTTAAATACCCGATTTCAACTGGGATTTTTTTCAATAAATTTTTCATAGTGCTAATGTTTCATTTTCCATTATTGTAAACTGCTTAGAGGTTTCCTTGCAACAAGCTATTTTGTTTATTTAATAAGGAAATAAATATTCCAATCTATTCTGAAATTGTGGGTGTGCAATATGTGTTTTCCAGTAGCACATTCCACCTGAAAGAAAGTCTGTTGAGTTGTTTTTTTTTTAATGTGAAAGAAAATGTGCCTTTTAGAATAGAATAATTATGTCCCTTGTAGTCTGGTCTTAATGGAAAACATGCTGTTCCCATAGAACTCAGGACTTGTTACCAAAACGATACAAAATCTCCATATATTAATAATTTGCCATTTTCCCTTGGAGATTATTCCATTGCGCTTGGAAACATTTCATGCAGCCTATAGCAAATTCTAAGAAAATGACTTTACCCTGAAGGTTCGCTTTTCCTGTTAGAGAACTTGGCTTTTGTCCCCTTCTTCTGTTTTGTCCATACACTACACAGTTTGTAGCAACAGCCAAAGCCAAAAGGCAAAAGACAGAATGTTTTTTCCACATAGCGACGGAGATTCAAAAATCAAAGGATCACTTACTGCTCCTGCTAATAAAAACAAAAAGGCTGTTAACGTCTCGTGCATATTAATAATAAATCTGTAACTTCTTAACACACATTTACTCAATGAATATAATGCAAACTTGCCACAGACCAGAGCCAGCACCTGATAAAAAATATTGGGGGAAGAACAGAAAGGGCGTAGTATATTTCTGGGTGGGCGAGAAAGACAAAAAACAGTAGCATATGTTAGTGGCAGAGACAGAATGGCCATCTGTCAGGGATTCTTAAGCTGTGATTCCTGCATTGCAGGGGGTTGGACTAGATGACCCTTGGGGGTCGCTTCCAACTCTACAATATTATTATTCAATGAGTTCAGAAATGGGGGGCAAGGGGAGCGAGCTCCTTGTTTGGGGACATTTGCCTCCCCCCCGGTGCCGCCAATTTCCCATGTTTAAAAATTAAAATAAAATTACTTCCCATTTTTTAAAATTAAAACTATGCTTAAGTTATGATGATTATCATATCTTTTAAAGCAATGTTCCTTCCATTGTTCTGCCTTTTTGCTTTTGTTTGCTTAATTTTATTTATTAATGGCCTTAAAACGATTTATTTTAAGCTCTTATTCTGCAAGCTGCCTTGTGTATACAGTCCTACCTCGGGAGTCGAACAGAATCCGTTCCCGAAGTCCATTCGACTTCTGAAACATTCAACTTCCAAAGAGCGGCTTCTGATTGGCTGCAGGAAGCTCCTGCAGCCAATTGGAAGCCGCAGAAGCCCAGAGGCACAGCTAGGTGGGTGCGGTGGGTGTGGCATGCCCTGGGTGCCATTGGGGCACCACATGGCACGCCCCATCCCAGCCCTTATGGGCCCCTATGGGCCCCAGGTGCCCGAGACGCTTCCTCCGCCACTGCAGAAGCCCCGTCAGATGTTCGGCTTCCAAAGGAACGTCTGAAAACTGGAACACTCGGGAGGAAATTGTGGGGAAATGTTCTAAACCAGGGGTTGCCAACCTGGCTCCCTACCGCCCCCTAGTGGGCGTTTCAGGATTCTAGGTGGGCAGTAGGGGGGTTCTACGGCACAAGCTGAATCCTCCTTCCATCGAGCACTGGTGGGCGGTAAGGAAATTTTACCACCAAGAAAGATGCATTAGTGGGCGGTAGGTATAAAAAGGTTGACTACCCCTGTTCTAAACAGACAGACAGACAGACAGACAGACAGACAGACAGCTAGTTTATGAATTAGATACATATTTTCCAGAAAGCATGATAAACGTTTCCCTTGGGGAAAGGGCCATAGCTCAGGGACAGAGCATCTGCTTTGCATACAGAAGGTCCCAGGTTCAATCCCATGGCATCTCCTGCTAGGGCTGAGAGATATCCCTGACTGAAGCCCCGGAGAGCGGCTGCCAGTCAGAGTAACCAATACTGAACTAGATAGGCCATTGGTCTGACTTGGTTTACATCGGCTTCCTATGTTCCTGTTGTCCAAAGCTATATCATTCTTTTCACTTTTTTGAAATATTCTCAGGTATACTGTACTTGGCATTCTCCTAAGACTTACAATAAAACAAGCTGCCCCGTGGTATAATAAAATAATAATAATAATAATAATTTTATTATTCACCCCGTCCATCTGGCTGGGCCTCCCCAGCCACTCTGGGCGGCTTCCAACAGAAAAATGAAATAAAATCATTGATTAAACATTAAAAGCCTCCCTAAACAGAGCTGCCTTCAGATGTCTTCTAAAAATCTGGTAGCTGTTTTTCTCTTTGACATCTGATGGGAAGGCGTTCCACAGGGCGGGCGCCACTACCGAGCTATTATACATGATGGAATTAATTGATGCAGAGAAACCACTTTAAATAGCAGGAATTAGCACTGTCATCCTTTGCACACACTTCCCTAGAAGCAAGTCCCATTGAAGTGAATGGGGCCTACTTCTGAGTAGGCATGCATGAGATCGTGCCGCAGGTTACATTTTGAGATATGTGCAAAGTTCAAACTTTCCATTCTGTGTAGAAAACCTTTTGAGCCCACCTCAGCCCTTTATTACAGTGCTGCTCATTTGGGTGCCTGATGTACTGTAAGTGTGCCTCAAAATTTCATTTTAACACACAGGCATGTCCATAATAATTCATAGGCATTGATTTAAATTTATGTAAACCCATATTTCAGAAAGAAAACTATTTGGCAACAAAAAGCCACTACTAAGTTATCCGCTATTATAGCATTATCCTTAACATGGTCCATGGGATGTTGTTTGGCATACGCATATTTGGTTAGATTTACAAGATAGATGAGCAGCTTGATTTAACACATTTGTACTGTGACTTACAGCCAAATCCTATGTATGTCTACTCAGAAGTAAATCCAGCTAAATTCAGTAGAACTTAAACTCATGTAATTGTGCATTAGACCTTACAATGCAATCCTATATATATCAACACAGAAGTTAATCCCACTGAGTTTATCCTAGTAAAAAAAAACACCTCTAGCTTTAGATGCAACTTACAAGAATCTATTAGAGAAATGCATTTACGATATCGCTAATATGAAACATTTAAACAATATGCTTCTCTTTCCAATTCCAAACTCTCCTTACAGAATATTGTTTAACATCACCCAGTACTTTGATCTAATTAATTCATTCTCTCCCCCCAAAAAAGATACAATACAATGTCATTTAATAATATGACAATAATTATTATGCCATTTTGTTTCAAGCCCCATTTGGATTTTTTGCTAAGAGAAACAATTTCTAAAATATTGGTATCTTACCTTATAGAACACCAAATCAGCAAGCTTGGGAATAAATAGTCTGTAAACAAATATGAACTAGAAAATGCATTCCTAGGGTCGCTGGGTTTTTTGTTTTGTTTTTAAATACTTTTAAGCACAGCTGTCCTTAAATAAATAATTAGTCCTAATGCAAATCAAGGAACCCTGCATCTGGATTTTTCACGATCCTTTATTCATGTTTTATTAGTCCAAGTTGAATGCAGAGTGGTTAGGCATGCAGCCAAGGTCTAGCAATCTGGGTGGGAGCATAAACAACTTTAAAGGAACAGCCATTCAGAGAGTTTGCTACAGAGTTGGTTGCTGTTTGCTAAATGAAAGCGGTACTTCTTACAAACAACTTCTACTGGCATTTGTGCCTGTCCCTGCCATGCTCATTTTTCAACAATGCTTCCTGTACGAGATAATACAGCAACCATCATACTATGTGTGCATTACAGTGAATGGCCAAAATTTGGGGAAGGTTATAGATGAGCTTTGAAAACATCTGGAAACTGATACATCTGTTTCTTCACCACACACACAACAGTGCATGCTAGCAGTTACCTTTATGTCACAGGTGGGGAAGCTTTTCAGTGCCATGGGCCAGGTCATTATCAGGAATGGGCTGCTACTTGTCAATCACCTGATGTCGCAATGGCTGGGAACTGGCGTGCACTGCCAAAAACGGGACAGGATTTAACCCCCACTCATCAGCTGCTGGTGTCTGGTTGTGTGTGCCAATACCAAATTGAAAGCCACACCCCTGTCCATCAGCTGATATCACCTGCCTATGGGTGTGATATCAGCTAATTGACCTATAGACCAAACTAGAACCCCTGGCAGATGGGTGCAAGTGGGCGGAGCTATTTTGTGTGCTTAGAAGTGGGGCATGTCCACCTGCACACTTGTGCAGATTCAGACTGCTCGTAAGGTGCTTTGGTGGGCTTCCTAGCCACTCATATACACATTACCTTACCTGTGTATCCGTGAATATCATGACCTACCAGGGTACTTTTTCTCTAGCCTCTCCCTTGGTTTTGGTGCATTCTTCAACAGTTGGTTCAACAATTAGAACGGAAGAATTCCGCTCCCATGAATTATTTCAAATACCAAAAAGATACGGAGTTCACAGTGCTTCCAAAAACATATCTTCTTCTTCTTACTTCAACATTTTTCACTTCAACAGTATAAATTAGGGAGTTATTTTATAGCTGCTATTTGGGGGGGGGGTCCAAGGTCCTTGGCCATCTACTGTGAATCATCCAGGGATCTACGGTTGGAACCAGATCTGCCCATCCTTGCTATGGACTACATGTTTGTAAAGATCTGTACTCACAATCAAGGGAAATCAGGGTCCCGAAGCAGTGGGGAGAGAGCTCTACATACATAGAGCTGTACATAGTCAATCAGCTGGACACATGGAGGTTGTTTGCGGGGGCAGCACCCTACATTGCCCTCCATGCATTCAGTCTAAGGTGTGAAACAGGCTGCATAGTGTCCTGCAAAGGTTAGGGGACAACACCTATCCAACAACCATTTGCAGTTATCAACACATTCTGTTACCACACCAAATATTACTAAAGATTTCTTTCCAAAGGTGGTCCAGCTGCAGAAAAGAATAAGCAAATAATCTTCTGGCACCTTAAAGACTAACACATTGATAATGGTGGTACTGTAACAACAACAACAACAACAATTTATTATTTATACCCCGCCCATCTGGCTAGGTTTCCCCAGCCACTCTGGGCAGCTTCCAGAAGGATATTAAAATTCAATAATCTATTAAACATTAAAAGCTTCCCTAAACAGGGCTGCCTTCAGATGTCTTCTAAAAGTCTGGTTCTGTAGTTGTTTTTCTCTTTGACATCTGGTGGGAGGGTGTTCCACAGGGCGGGTGCCACTACCGGGAAGGCCCTCTGCCTGGTTCCCTGTAACTTGGCTTCTCGCAGTGAGGGAACCGCCAGAAGGCCCTCTGCACTGGACCTCAGTATCCGGGCAGAATGATGGGGGTGGAGATGCTCCTTCAGGTATACTGGACCGAGGCCGTTTAGGACTTTAAAGGTCAGCACTTTGAATTGTGCTCAGAAACGTACTGGGAGCCAATGTAGATCTTTCAATACTGGTGTTATGTGGTCTCGGCGGCCGCTCCCAGTCACCAGTCTAGCTGCCGCATTCTGAATTAGCTGTAGTTTCCCGGTCACCTTCAAAGGTAGCCCCACATAGAGCACATTGCAATAGTCCAGGCGAGAGATAACTAGAGCATGCACCACTCTGGCGAGAGAGTCCGTGGGCAGGTAGAGCCTCAGCCTGCGTACCAGATGGAGCTGATAAACAGCTGCCCTGGACACAGAATTGACCTGCACCTCCATGGACAGCTCCCAGGCTGCGCACCTAGTCCTTCAGGGGCACAGTTACCCCATTCAGGACCAGGGAGTCCTCCACACCTGCCCGCCTCCTGTCCCCCACAAACAGTACTTCTGTATTGTCAGGATTCAAGCTTAATCTGTTAGACTGAGCACCAAAGCACCTTATGAGCAGTCTGAATCTGCACAAGTGTGCAGGTGGGCATGCCCCACTTGTAAGCACAACCTCAATCTGGTAGAAGTTCTCATGGATTACAGTCCACTTTATCAGATTTGTTATGCCTCTGTGTGACAAGCACAATAAGTACTAGAGAGGTGGCACAGCCTGAGTACATTTAGTCAGAAGCTTCAGTGCCCAATAGGATTAACTTCCTATTCAATAGGTTCACTATTGCAGCCTAAGACTGCAGTCATAACCCTACTTACTCGGGAGAAAGTCCCACTGAATTTTGAGTAGACATAATTAGGATTGCAGTCTTTGTCTGTCTCCCATTCCAGGCTGGGACCCCCAGAGATGCTCTGGCTAGGTGTGTGGAAAGGTGCAGGCCCAGCAGCAAATGATCAGGACCAGGGACAGCTCATTGTGAAGCTGGATTCAGGAGAGCAGCCAGATACTGTAACAAGTTCACAGAGTGGAGTGTTGCTTATTTGTGCTGTTTGGAGCCAACTGATGGCAAGCAGTCTTAGAGCAAGTTGGCCAATTCTCTACCAGGTCAAGTTCAAGGTTTTGGTACTAACATTTATGACCATAAATAGCTCAGGGGCAGCTTGAGAAAACACCTTATCTCTGATATGTCCAGTAGGCCTCTGCATTCTGCAAGAGAGTTTCTCCTCCCAATTCCTAAAATATAAGAAGTCCACTCCACAGCAACATGGAGCAAAGCTCTCCGTGTGGAACAGGATTCCTGTTCAAATATGACAGACATCCACTATTTGTACTTTCCCCAAACAACAGAACACACTTTTGTTTCAACAAGTGTTTCCAACTGGATGAAAATGACTCTGGCTTGCATGTTATCTTGTTTTGGTTGTACAGTCATACCTCGGGTTGAGTATGCTGCGGGTTGCATACTTTTGGCTTGCATACTCGGCGGACCTGGAAGTGTTTACTTCCGGGTTCCGCGGCACGCACTTGCGCAGAAGCGTTCTGCGCGCTTCACACATGCGCAGAAGTGCTCTATTGGTGCTTCGTGCATGTGCTAAAGTGCTGTTTGGGCTGCGTACTTTTCTGGGTGCGAACGGCACCCCGAAATGGATTGAGTACGCAACCCGAAGTACCACTGTAAACTGATCTTCTTTGGTACTGTTTTTGAAACTTTTTTAAAGTTGTTTTTTAATTGTGTTTGTAAATTGTCTTCACACACTTGTAGAAAGCAATTCATAAAATGATCATTATCATTCTGGTCATCATCCTAGCCTCCCTGGAGAAAGCTGGCATTCTGCTACGCAGCCATGTGCTTCAGTGGACTGGAATGCACATAGTGGTTCTCCTGGGCTGTTGGTGGTTCTGGGGATGAGTCTTCAAAGACCTCAGGAGCAGGGGATGAAGGCTCCAGTCACTATTCTCCACTCACTATTGTAAATGTAAATGTACTGTAACTTCTTTTCTTTGAGATCAACATGTATCTACGTTTCTCTAAAGCCACAGAAGGCGATGCAACCTTCCACCAATTTGACTTCACCCCAAAAGGCGCACTCTTCCATTGTCTCCCGAGACAGATGGATGACAACAACTTTGTTTCTTTGAGATCAACATGGCAACTGTTGCCTCTGAATACCTTACAAAGAAAATAAATACTCATTAGTGTAAAGTCCAGGAAGCTCGCTTACGAGCTTCAGCATTTCCCAAACCAAGTAATTTGAGCAGACTAACATATGCTGCTGTAAGGGTATGAATTATTTCAAGCTACACAGGAAATCTAATCAGAAATGAACCAGTTTGCCTATATGGTTGGACCAAATATTGTGTCACTATGTTTATTAATTCAGAATTAACTGAATTAAATTTCTTGTCAAGTTTATCATATAGTTCTTTATTTGGGTCATTAGCAGTTTATTATTAGCATTCATATCTTTTATAGCATTCATGAAAGTCACCTGACAGGTCCATTGAATCTTTGCCAGCCTTGCTTGGGCTCTTGGGAGCTGGAATCTAATAACATTTGGAAAACCACAGGTTAGCCACCCCTGGTCTATAGGAAAGTTAGTAGTTTTTTTTCTCATTTGGTAGTTGTTATGTAACAACTTCAGGCTGGTCTCCAGACTGTCTGGCAAATATTGCTTCCATTAGCCTCTTTTCATGGATATGTTCTTGGAAACCTGGCAGACCCTGAATGTGTGGGAATGTTGGGAAAAGGTTGATGTGGAGACTGGCTGGATGCTGCCTCACAGCTTCCAAAACGTTTTCCTCGTATGGTTCACTTTCCCTGAAAACCTAAAAAGAGAGGTTAAACAAATCCACCAACATGCATGTATCTTGGCCTGTTATTTTCTAAACTGGGAATAATTTAGGATCAAATTAGGGATCTACTATCACATACTGTACACAGAAATCAAGGATTAACTACTCCCTATTAACTACTTTCATTGTGAGATAACTGTATATCTAAAGAGTAGGTAAAGGGTAAAGGGACCCCTGACCATTAGGTCCAGTCGTGACCGGCTCTGGGGTTGCGCGCTCATCTTGCATTATTGGCTGAGGGAGCCGGTGTACAGCTTCCAGGTCATGTGGCCAGCATGACAAAGCCGCTTCTGGCAAACCAGAGCAGCACATGGAAACGCCGTTTACCTTCCCACTGTAGCGGTTCCTATTTATCTACTTGCATTTTGACGTGCTTTCGAACTGCTAGGTTGGCAGGAGCTGGGACCAAGCAACGGGAGCTCACCCCGTCGCAGGGATTCGAACCGCCGACCTTCTGATCAGCAAGCCCTAGGCTCAGTGGTTTAACCACAGCGCCACCTGGGTCCCTATATCTAAAGAGTAAATAATAGATTAAAATAGATGGCATTGTACTCTGTGGTTGTTGGATTGCAATTAGAGGGAAGCAGCTATTCTAGATGTATATTTTCATATTTTATATACGGTAGTTGTTCTTTTAAAAAATGCAATTGTTTTCAACTGTTTCCTTAATAAAATGTAAATTGTAAAATGTAAATTGTTACACACACACACCAATTTATATAACTGTTTTACATATGTAAATATGAATAAATAGGTACCACTTCAGTGGGAAGGTACACAGTGTTTCCATGCGCCTCTGTGTGCCAGAAGTGGTTTAGTCATGCTGACAACATGACCCGGAAAGCTGTCTGTGAACAAACGCCGGCTCCCTCAGCCTGAAGCAAGATGAGCACCGCACACCATTGTTGCCTTTGACTGGACTTAACCGTCCAGGGGTCCTTTACCTTTTTTTACCTTTTCATATGTAATTCTGTTGTGAATCACTTTGAGAACATTAATTTGAGATTCAGAATTCAGAAATTCAGAAATGAATGAATAAAAACTATAATTTTCAGCAAACAGGAAAAAGCTTCAGCTGTAGTCCAACAAAGTTTTTGCTTTTGACAAGCTGAACAGATACAAAATGCCTGTGTGGTATTTAGTTTCAATCTGGGCCCAATTTGTTGCCTGTTCACAAAACCGAACAAGGTTCCCAGGAGTACCCAACAGGGTGCCCTCCAGATGTTGCTGGATGACAACTCCTATAATCCATGACCATTGAGCATGCTGGCTGCGGAAGATGGGTTTGGGGAGTCTAGCAACATCTGGAGGACACCATGTTGGCGCCCCCCATCCAAAATTGTTTCCATTGCCAGAGTCAACTATTTGCAAAGTGTATTTCCCGCACAACTGCTAGCCCCTCAAAGATCTGTGATGAAGCAACAGAGAGTTACTCTATTTGTAGCTTTCAGGCAGACTTGAGTCCCAGTATTTTATTGTATCTTTAATCATTAAGCAGTTGGTATTTCACACTAAATAAACTGACATGAAGTGTGTCGACAGTTTTGTTAATATCCATTGCCTGTTCGACAGCACTGAATGTGGGGCTCAGTCTTCTTAGTCCTTAGTTTTGGGGGAAAAACAAAACCAAGATGATTTGAGCTCCACCTTGTGGGTCTCAATAGCACATCATTTGATTCCTGTTAAATAGCTGTTTCTGTAACCTTTACAAGTCTAATGAATGTTGTAATCTTTTTACTTTTTTGTCTGTAAACTGCTCAAGGTAGGATGACCAGATTAGTAAAGAGGCACAGTCAGGTGCATTTTTAATAGTTGTATAGAAGAGGGAATTTCAGAAAGCATAACTTGCATGGCCTGCTAGGGTTGCCAGACTCAACAGAGGACAGGACTTCTGTGCTTTTAATTGCCCTGCTCTCTTTTGAGTCTGGAAACCTTAAAGAGAAACCAGCAGACCCTTTGCTTGGAAATTAAACAAAGGGTCTGCTGGCTTCTCTTTAAGGTTTCCAGACTCAAAAGAGAGCAGGGCAATTAAAGGCACAGAAGTCCTGTCCTCTATTGAGTCTGGCAGCCCTAATTTCAGCTTGTGTGTCACTGGGTTCTGTTTCTCTGCAAAGATGGTGAGTTCAGAAGGTACCGTGTACAAAGGTGCAGTGAGGGGCTCTAACTCCTGAGCTGGGGCGGTGGGGAAGATGCTGTTGAACCCCATCAGCCCCCAGCCAGCATGGCCAGTGGTCGGAATGATGGGAGTTGGAACCTAGCAACACTGAAGCCTTGACTAATGAGTGCTGATTCACTTCCTGGCAGTGATAGGAAGTCCTGTCCTCTATTGAGTCTGGCAACCCTATGGCCTGCTGAAACTGTGTTTTCAACACAACTATAAAAGTGCAGGTGACCTATCCTCTTTTTCATCTGGCAACCCTATTCAAAGGGTTTATTATTGTAAGGAATAGGATTTGTGGCTTCAGCAAATTCTGGCTGATTTACAGAGCAATCCTATATGTGTCTACGTGTGAGGGGACGGGGACCCTTGTGAATTCAATCCAGTTTCCCACCAGGTAAGTGGGAAGAGCATTGTACCCTTAAAAGTGGCGTGAAGGAAGATCTTTCAGATTTCTTTCCTTCCTCACTGCACCTGTATAGCAGTGCTATGTTGGTGCTGATGTAGCAACTGGTTCTTCCAAAAATATTGTCTGCTACCCTGTTTCTCCGAAAATAAGACGTAGCCATAAAATAAGCCATAGCAGGATTTTAAGTATTCAAGGAATATAAGCCATACCCTGAAAATAAGCCATAGTGTGTGTTTTTTTTTTTGAGGAAAAATAAATATAAGACGGTGTCTTATTTTTGGAGAAACACTGTACTGTCTACCAGAACAACACAGTGATGTCACATATATACGGTAGTTCAACTGGTGGAGGCTGAGACATTCCTCCACATGTGGTGGGAACCCTCAGGTACAACCTGAAAAAAGAGACAAGGCATGTACTTTTGTAAACCAAGAAAATATTTAATAAACTCCCAGAGCCTGAGACCCCCTCAATCTCAGGGTGGTGGGCTCGAGCCTTCCACTTGCAAAGGGGGAGCTTTGAAAGCAGGGCCAGATTTAGGTTTGATGAGGCCCTAAGTTCCTGAAGGTATTGGGGCCCTTTATATGTCCAGCTGTCCTTTGCCAACAACAAATTGCCACTGTTTTTTGTGTTGAATATACAGGTGAAACTCGTGAAATTAGAATATCGTCGAAAAGTGCATTAATTTCAGTAACCCAACTTAAAAGGTGAAACCAATATATGAGATAGATGCATGACATGCAAAGCAAGATATGTCAAGCCTTCATTTGTTGTAATTGCAATTATTTGTCGTTAGGCGGGTCAATTATGAATGGAATGGAATTAATGAAATGCAATAGCAATGTTTATTTTTTGTATTATTGTAACTATTTGTTTTATTACTGTGGAATTTCCAAAAGAAAGCATTTGTAAAAATTAAAATAAAAATAAAAAATAATAAGTTGCATTACTGAAATAAATGCACTTTTCGACGATATTCTAATTTTCCAATTTTCACCTGTATGCTATATGGTAATTTATGGACCTAATACGTATCTAAAGCCATTTGCACATAACAAAATAGCACAAAACACTGTTGCTGTATGTTGGTTTTATTTCATTTCATTTTTTATCTTATATTTTGGAAATGTACATCCAGGGTTTTTTTTCCTTATATTTTTTGGGGGGGGCTAAGAAAGTGGGGCCCTAAGCTATAGCTTGTTCAGCTTATACATAAATCCAGCACTGTTTGTAATGTTCAGGCGGGCTGGCAGGCAGTTTAGCTTCCTGGGATTCCCGTGAAGCCGAAGTCTGCGCAACCTCCTTGCCACGTAAGAGGAGCCGCTTAGCAGCCGCTCTGCGCTTGAAGAAGCGAAACCCAGGAAAGCCACGCCCATCTATTCTACATAAAATCCTCCTCCGACTCGCCCCTACCGCACCGGATGTATTCCCCGCTCGCACCGGAAACGGAAGTCTCCCTGAAGACGGAAGTGGAAACTGCGACTATTTCTCCCCCCCCCCCCCAATATCTTTTACCTTTACTGGATCGCTTCATTTTGACAACGCTACTCCGGGACCCCAAGAGCGGAGGGGGTGCAGGGTGAGTCCCTCCCGCTAGACAGCTCCGGTTTGAGCGGCGGTGGCGGCCTCGGTCTCTCCTTCCTGTTGAGCCGCAGGGGCGGCAGTGCTCCGCATCCTGCAGAATTGGGGTGGGGTCTTTGGGGACGGGGCGGCCTCTGCGCGCCTTCCCGGTGCTGTGCCCTTTTGAGTTCGAGGCGGGTACGACACGCCCATTCGCGCTTCAGACGACGGGTGTGGATGCGGGGCGGGTGTGCAAACTGCGTACTGTATTGAGAATCACGGGTTGTGCAGGATGTATCGACCGTGCGTGCAAACGATCCCAAAGTAAAACTTTTTTTTTTAATTAAACCTAAAACCAGGGTAAAACTGCAGGAAGCACAAAGCCTGGAAAATTTAAGTGGGTTATATAGTGCAATCTTAACCTTATGTCTCTTCAGAAGCTGGTCTCACTGAATTCATTGGGGCTTTGTGGCAAGTGGGGTTGGGGTTGGGGTTGGAGTCTTAGTCTCCCGTTGCATGATTACCCCCGAAAGAGTTTGGGAACGAGAAATTTGAATGTTATTGAAAGATTCTCATTTAGATCTGGAAGACATTCAGTGTCTTGTCATGCTATAATATTCTGTTTTCTTCTTCTTTTTTGGAAAAAAAAACCCACCAGTGTCCATATGAACGAACACAGTTCTAGTCTTCCAACAACACTTTAAACTACTTACATCAATTTGCAGCAGCAGACATGAGTGGCTCCAAACCTGATATTCTGTGGGCCCCACACCACGTTGATAGATTTGTTGTCTGTGACTCAGAGCTCAGCCTCTACCACATTGAATCTGCTGTCAGTTCTGAACTCAAAGCAGGATCACTGCGTTTATCTGAAGAAACTACAGCTACCCTTTTGTCCATTAATTCAGACACTCCGTATCTGAAATGTGTGGCTTGGTATCCTAAATATGATCCTGAATGTCTCCTGGCAGTTGGGCAGGCCAATGGCCGAGTTGTCCTTACCAGCCTTGGCCAAGATCATAACTCAAAATCCAAGGATCTGATAGGAAAGGAATTTGTTCCAAAGCATGCTCGGCAGTGTAACACTCTGGCATGGAATCCACTGGACAGCAATTGGCTTGCTGCAGGTCTAGATAAACATCGGGCTGATTTTTCAGTACTAATCTGGGACATAAGTAGTAAATACACTCCAGAAACTCCAGTTGCTGAGAAAGTAAGGCTTCCATCTGGAGACACTGAAGCAGGACTTGTTGTGACAAAACCACTTTATGAATTAGGCCAGAACGATGCTTGCCTCTCTCTCTGTTGGCTTCCACGGGATCAGAAACTTCTTTTAGCTGGAATGCACCGAAACTTGGCTATCTTTGACCTCAGGAATACAAGCCAAAAGATGTTTGTGAATACGAAGGCTGTTCAGGGCGTAACGGTTGACCCCTACTTCCATGATCGTGTGGCTTCCTTCTATGAAGGTCAGGTTGCTATATGGGACCTTAGAAAATTTGAAAAGCCTGTATTGACCCTGACTGAACAACCAAAACCTCTAACTAAAGTAGCATGGTGTCCAACGAGAACTGGATTGCTAGCTACTTTGACTAGGGATAGTAACATAATCAAGCTCTACGATATGCAGCACACTCCTACACCTATTGGGGATGAAACTGAGCCTACAATCATTGAAAGAAGTGTGCAGCCCTGTGAACACTATATTGCTTCCTTTGCATGGCATCCCACTAATCAAAATCGAATGGTGGTTGTGACTCCAAACAGGACTATGTCTGACTTCACTGTGTTTGAAAGGATCTCTCTGGCATGGAGCCCCATTACCTCTTTAATGTGGGCATGTGGGAGGCACTTGTATGAGTGCACAGAAGATGGGAAGGCTAATTCTTTGGAAAAAGACATAGCCACTAAAATGCGTCTTAGAGCTTTGTCCAGGTATGGCCTTGACACGGAACAGGTCTGGAGAAACCACATGCTAGCGGGAAACGAAGACCCACAACTGAAGTCACTTTGGTACACTCTGCACTATATCCTTTTAAAAACTCTTGTATGCAGGAAGGAGTCTTAGTATAGAGGGCAGACTGCATTGTTAGGCAATGCTTTTGTCCTGGTGACAGATGAATGAGATATTCTCTTCTTAGCATTGTTTTGATGTACTTATTTCTGCTGCTTGGGAAGACTGCAGGTGGGGTGGGCCAAAGCTTCAGCTAGGCAAAAAAGAGCCAGACAACTGCAAAGATGTCCATTGGTTGTAGGACAGCAGGTGAATGAAATAAGCAGCAACAGAAACTTGAGAGTTCAGGCATATTGGCAGGAGCAGAATAGGTATTGATGATCCACTGGTGTCCAAAAAGACAGTGGTAGTAGGAAGAAAAGCTAGAGGAGGAAGCCCTTTAAGGGCTCCAAAACCCACAGGTGTAGATGAACTGGAGAAAAAGGCCTTCAGGAGCACATGGAGCAGGGTGGGATCAGGGTGATGTACCATTTTCCAGTTCCTTTAAACCAGACCAGTTCTGCTGACATGATGCAGATTTAATCAGTAGTATAGTCTGTGCATTACATAGGACAGGGGTTCCCAACAAAATTTTCTCGAGGACCCCTCATCGAACCGCTATTGTGACAAGGACCCCCATTAATTCCTAATCCTAAAATTAAAAAGTGGTTTTATTTATTTTTCAGCTGTTTTCCTCTTTTCTTTATCCTTCTTGGGGGGGCGTTGGTGTGGTGGTGGCTGTGGTGGCGGCGGTGTGATGGCCGTCTGGGGGTCGGGGGGTTTCCCTCTGGAGGGGGGGAGGTTTCTACCCTTTCACCTGGGTTGAGGGTGGTGGTGGGGCCCTCTCTTCCCTGTCGTCCCCTCTTCTTTTCTCCTCCTCTGGGGGTGGCTGTATTTGTGGTGGTAGCAGCGCCAGCAGGTTCAGTGCGGCCTTTGTTCTTCGGGTCCCCACGAGGCTCCCCGTGTGACACGCAGGAGCTGCGGGATTGGGGGCCTTCGCTTGGGGGGGCTCCTTCCCTCTCTTGGGCAGCTAGGGGTGATGGTGACTGCAGTCACGAGGCAGGCCCCCCAGGATCGTTGCATGGTGGGAGGTCTCGGGCCACGGAGCTCCGCTCGGCCGTCGGCTGGGCGCCCTCGGCTTCGGCCCGGCGGGCCTGCAGGGGGGCCTCAGCGGCTCTTCGCTTGCTCTGCTGGACGTTTCCGACGCCCACGCGGTCGCCGCGGGGTCCATGGCCTGGAAGGTGGTTTCGGGCCTCTAGGCCCAGGGGTTCCGCCGAGTCTCCGGCCGGGCGCACTCAGCCTCGGTCCGGTGGGGTCGCCGGGGGGCCTTCAGCGGCTCCCCGGTTGATCCACCGGGCTCGCTTGGCGCCCGCGCACCGGCGGGGGCAGTTCCGCCGGTTCCGGCGGGCCAGAGGCTTGGCATCTAATAGCATCTTGAGGACCCCTCTGGCATAGCTCGTGGACCCCTGGGGGTCCCCGGACCACCTGTTGGGAACCACTGACATAGGACATGTGGCTGATTTTTCGTTAAAAGGCTACTCCTATTAATCCAAAAATGTGTTATTCTGTTGAAGTTTGTTTATTGTCTTAGGCTATGACAACCAGCAGAAAAGAATTTATATGTTCAACAGAACATCAATAGTTACAAAAAAAATCCAAACACCAGAACAAACTCGTATAAACTGCCCCAGACCATATCTTGCATTATTTTTTAAACCATTAGAAGAAATAGGTTTTGCCGTCCCCCTCCCCCATTCAACCAAACCGTTAGATAATAGGCCTTGCAAAAACTTTAATTAATTTACTTTATGCCTGAAAAGCAAAGTCACCACTGACCTTCAACCCAAAACTCATTACTGGCAGTGCTCAGGCCACGTGATAGGGCACAAATACCAGCTGTTGAAGGGTGGAAATGGTCATAAATTCCACTGGGATAGCACAACCTCTTTCTTTGCGGACCTTAAGCAGCTTTTGGGATCCAAGCTGTAGTTCGTTTCTTCAAGAACTGAGGAGGGCCAAACCCAGTGGGGTATAGGAATTTCCTAGCCACCAAATGCATCATCATCATCTTTGGCGCATCTCATTTTAATGTTAATTTGCCAAGTTTCCTATACTTGAAAATACTTATGAAGCAGTATACTGAGGATATGGATCAGAAATGCACAGGAAACAAAGGATCTTTAGTTTACGCAGGCATCAAATCTATCGTGAAATCCTCTATGGGTAAGTGCATTTTGTCTGATTTCTTACTTAATTTTTAAACTTTATTTTAATGAGTGACTTTGGCCAGCTATTCTGTCCCAGCCGAACCTACTTAACAAGGTTTATGTGAGTGGGAAATTTAATGGCCCGATGCACACCACCTTGAGATTCTTCAGAGAAGGGTGGAATGTAAACACGTCTGATAACAAAAATGAAACCTTCCTGATGTCCTTTGAAGTCATGCCTTTTCTGGGTGTGTTTTCTTTACCACTTTTCTGGTTCACATGACATTCTGCATGACTCCCTAGTACCCCAAGGCAACTTAATCTGTTTGTACACAGATTTCTAAAAATAGATAAATCCTTTCTCCCCAAATGATTGATTTTTGTCAGGTTTTGACAAACTCTGCAAGAAATAGCCGAAGAGCTTACTTAATTAACAGTAACTGTGATGCCTTTATCATAAACACAGTGGTACCTCTGGTTGCGGACGGGATCTGTTCTGGAGCTCCGGTGGGATCCCGAGGTTTCCGCAACTGTAGGGACCGCTTCTGCGCACCCATGCGCGGCAAAAACCCGGAAATATACCTCCAGGTTTGCCACTTACGTATCCCGAAGTTTACGTAACTGGAGGGATACGAAAGCGGAGGTACAACTGTATTGGTTTTAGCTTTACATGTTCCTGAGTCTAAGTTTCTATTTATCTTTCTATGCAAATAACTCAAAACAATTGCTCCTTAGGAACAACAGAGAGCCTCAGGCACAGCAGGAGTGGATCAGACAGGCAGGCTGACATTATTCAGTATCTGAGTGAGGAGAGGTCACTGGCTTTGCAGCTTTGTGGATGGATAAAGAAGGGCACAGATGTGGATGTGGAACCCTTTTTATCCTCTTTGGAACAGGAAGGAGACTGGGAGCGAGCTGCTGCTGTAGCTCTATTCAACTTGGACATTCGAAGAGCAATACAGATATTGAACAAAGGAGCGTCTTCTGGAAAAGGTACCTGCTGTGATTTGGTATCACTTTGGCAGAGTAAGCTTTTTCTTTAATAATAGCCTGCTTATCAGTGAAAATAGATTTCATATTCTCTTCCGCTTCACATAGGATTGGATCAGGAAAGTGCTCTTCAAGATGCAGCTGGTGTCTTCTGTTTGTGAGAAAAACAAACCATGAGAAAAACAAACCAAATCTGCATGTTTTCCACTTGCAGAAACAGGAGACATGAATGGAACCCACTGATTATAGCACTGTGCAAGTGTTTGTAGCTAGTGGCTGTTTTCTATCTGTTCATGGATTTTTGCATCCAACACAGTATATATGGGGGGGGGCATCCCTGATTGGATCCCATACCCAATTGCATTAGTAACAGGAAAGGATATACAGTGGTGCCTCGCAATAATCATCTAGCAATAATTTCGTCTTGCGAAGCGCGGGTTGCCGCAGCAAAAACAAACAAAAAAACCGCCGAAAAACTTCGTCTTGTGAAGCGCAGCCATTGAAAACTTCATCTTGCAAGTCACCAAAAACATCGCAAGATGCTTTCGTCTTGCGAGTTTTTCATTGCGCGAGGCATTCGTCTTGCGAGGTACCACTGTACATCACAATTCTACTGTACCACTTCATTGCCATGGATGAAGAGGCTGAAGGAGCAGTGGTACTAACCCCCACCCCCCCAACCTATTTCTTCATCTAATGCTGCACTATGTCCTGGAATCAGCCATTCTGAATGGTGGATCAAACTAAACAGTTCTGCATGAACAGAATGTGGTGTATGAAGTAGTTCATGTCAATCCAGTCGTACCTTGGTTCTCGAATGGCTTGGCTCCTGAACAAATCGGCTCCCAAACGCTGCAAACCTGGAAGTGTTCCGGTTTGCAAATGTTTTTTGGAAGCTAAACGTCTGATGCGGCTTCTGCTTGAGTGCAGGAAGCTCCTGCAGCCAATTGGAAGCCGTGCCTTAGTTTTTGAATGGTTTTGGGAGTCGAATGGACTCCCGGAATGGATTAAGTTCAAGAACCAAGGTACCATTGTAGTGTTACTTTTCCCAGTATTGGGAAGTCAAGTTCTTCTCATAATCAAGAAATTGTACCAGCATCTTTTGTTCTGCCTTTCAGAGCGAGTTCTGTTTCAGGGTCAGTGGCAGTTGTTTTTGTTGAACACCTTGATTGCTGAGTTTGGGGGTACAGAGCCCTCTGTCATCCCAAACAAAAGATTTTAACTGTTTTTTTCAAAATGTCCTTCAGATGGCTTGAAATGTTTGCTATTGTGCGGTCTTTATTTTTGCTGTGCAGGTGATCTAAACCTCAACGTGGTGGCCATGGCGTTATCAGGCTATACTGATGAAAAGAACTCCTTGTGGAGGGAAATGTGCAGCACCCTAAGGTTACAGCTCAACAACCCTTATCTGTGTGCCATGTTTGCTTTCCTAACAAGTGAATCAGGTTCTTTTGATGGGGTTTTGGTAAGCTATTTTTGTTAGCTAATCTCCGTTGACTAAATACACACAGGCACAAATATTCAGATGCAAAACTGAGAACGTGATCTGGTTCTTTGTGTTTGAAAATTTGGCCCTGGGCTGCTTAGGACTTCAGTCTACAGCAGCTTTCATAAAACAATCCACTGTGAAAATGTTATTGAAAAGGAAATAATGAACTCAGGTTTACAAGCATTGGTCATCATCTAAGAGGTGGAACATAACCCTAAATACTGTAATGTATGTTTACATTGCAATGTAGCCGAAACAAATTCCAAGTATGTTGGAAAATGTATTTGGCCAATAATAAATTATTCTTAATTAATTTCCCCAGATGGATTCCACTTCTCAACTTTGAGGTGGGATCCCAGCTTCACTTGCTTGACAAAAATACATTAAAGGTCCCATTCTGAAGATTAAGGGCAGGGATTTAGAATCTGTGGTCCTCCAGATGTTGCTGCACTCCTGACTCCCATCCGTCCCAGCTAGTGGGGCCAGAGGTGAGCTGAGACAGGAATGGGATGGGAGTCCAGAACTTCTAGAACAGGCATCCCCAAACTTGGCCCACCAGATGTTTTGGGACTACAGTCCCCATCATCCCTGACCACTGGTCCTGTTAGTTAGGAATGATGGGAGTTGTAGTCCCAAAACATCTGGAGGGCCGAGTTTGGGGATGCCTAACCTAGAAGGTCACAGCTTCCCCAGTCCCATGTAAACCTTTTCCTTAGATATAGCAAAGAGATAGGATTTTGTTCAGCAGAGGTGGAGCCTGCTCCCCCCCGCCGCCGCCATTGATGGTACACTGCTTCTGAAACGCCCCCAGATTTGGGAAGAGGTGCTTTGAAACCAAACTGAGAAGTTGAAATGTATCTTGCACTTGGCAAGCAACTAGAAAAAAGAACAGTTTTCTCAAAATGACTAAGGCTGTTTTTATTAATTTGTCATCTTATACAACTGTAAATATAGAATTGTCATAAAACTTAACACCAGCCGTTTTCAGGAGACAATGGCTGGTTTTTTCCAGGCTAACACTAATGTGTTTTGTATATTTTCAGTATGAAAGTAATGTAGCTGTACGAGACAGAGTGGCATTTGCTTGTAAATTCCTAACTGATGCTCAGGTGAGATGATCAGATCTGCCATCATTTTCTTCCCTTACTCTGTTCTTTTTAGATAACATATAAACTGTTGAATGAATAATCACACACTCTTGCGTGCTATTCTCTGGGTGTTGGGAAAAATTTTTTGTCATCCAAAAGAATTTGATAGCCATCCTGAAGTATAATAGCCATTTGAAATAAATGTCAAATCTAATAGAGTCTTGTTGTATCTTAAAGACCAAAGGTTTATTATGGCATAAGCTTTGGAGGACTTGTCTGATGATCTCTGTAGAGTCTTGTAAAGCATTTGCATGTGGCAAGTATGAACTGCTTCTGGGCAGCTTTGAATTCATGATTCTTTTCGGCCACTGCATTTGTTATGTATCCTTTCGGAAATATTTTGAAATTGAGTACACATTGAAGAGGGATATTATTTATTGCTTTTATCGCTAAACCTAGAAGATTAGATATTATAATCAGAATCTTAATGCTGCAGTAAGCCCAGCCCAACCACACCCCGTGTGTGTGTGTGTGTGTGTGTGTGTGTGCGCGTGCAGGTGTGTGTGTGTAATTCAGGGTATGAACAAAACACTGACCAATCTTCTTATTTTTAATAGCTGAATAGATTCATTGACAAACTGACAAATGAAATGAAGGAATCTGGGAACCTTGAAGGAATTCTTCTGACAGGACTCACAAAAGATGGAGTGGATTTGATGGAAAGCTATGTTGATAGAACAGGAGATGTTCAAACAGCGAGTTATTGTATGCTGCAGGTTTGTATTTTTTTACATTAAAAAAATCTCTGATTTATAGAATTCATGTTAATACTATACAACTCTCATTATATTTTTGTGTAATGTGCATAATTTAATATTTAATAAATCAAAAATTAATAAACAATACCCTGCATTGTTGTTTTTGTTCACTATTATTGTATGTATTTTTTGTTTTTATATTATCAACCACCCTGTGATCTTCAGATGAAGAACGGTATAGAATTTTAATTAATAATAATAATTCATTGTTGTGCTACCCAAATGTTAGCCACTGGGAAGCAATTCTGATAGGATATTGTGGGGCAATTCATGACTTAGTTCTTGGTAGTGTGGCAGCAGCAGGGGTGGGATAAGCGAAGCGACTGCAACCTTTAGTACATGCACTTTCATGCTTGTTGGTTCACAGAAAGCCAGTTTGGATTGGGGTTATTTGCAAGCTAGGCAAATACATTATTATTATTATTAAATGGGTAAAACAACATTTCTTAAGCTAGTGTTAAAAATATTGTAATGATGGTTTCAGACCATCTTTGGGGAGACCTTTGAAACAGTCTCCTCTGTGCCTACCTTTTTAGGGTTCTCCATCCGATGTGCTTAAAGATGAGAGGGTTCAGTATTGGATTGAGAACTACCGGAATCTATTGGATGCATGGCGGTTTTGGCATAAGCGAGCAGAATTTGACATTCATCGGAGCAAGCTGGATCCCAGTTCAAAACCTTTAGCCCAGGTAAATGTGCTTCTAATTTTCCTGGCTATGTAATGAGTAAATTAAGCCAATAGTCATAAAGCAGCTGCTGTCATTTGACAAAGAACAGGAAGATCCAGTTGTTTGTATGGTGCTTGTCCGAGTCACTACTGACGGGGATTGTTTTTGTTTGGTACTACGTTATGTATTTTTGTGTTTTTATATTGTAAACATCCCTGTGCTCCTTGGATGAAGGGTGGTATAGAAATTTAATAAATAGAATAAATGCCAAACCTTTACTCTAAACAGAAAGTCCACCCAATATTGGCATATTTATTTTTATGTTTTTCAAAATCAAAATCTCTTCCCCTTATCACCCATGTCCTTTTTTTCCCTTTCCTGAACTTACAAGCTTTTAATTTTTTTAAAAAAATTTTGCTTCTGAATTTGTAAGCCCTGTTTAGCTATTATGGCCCATTGATAACCCTATCACCCCAATGGGTGGGTATGAAGGGGTGCAGCTTGAAAAACCTATAGGATAGCAATATATCTATTAGTTGCTTAATAATAAATAAAAGTAAATCTAATCACCCTTGTATCCCCTTTTTTATATTTGCAAGGTGTTTGTAAGTTGCAATTTTTGCGGAAAGTCAATCTCGTACAGCTGCTCAACCATCCCTCATCAGGGCCGAGGATTCAGTCAGTATGGTGTAAGTGGCTCCCCGACCAAATCCAAAGTCACAAGTTGTCCTGGTTGCCGCAAGCCTCTTCCTCGCTGTGCACTTTGTCTCATAAATATGGGCACTCCAGTTTCCAGCTGTCCAGGTATGGCTCCTTCCTATTTGTTGAACTTAATTGAATACAACCCTGTCTCCGTTAGTTTTAAACAGACATCCCCAAACTTTGGTCCTCCAGATGTTTTGGCCTACAACTCCCATGATCCCTAGCTAACTGGACCAGTGGTCGTGGGGGGATAGGAATTGTAGTCCAAAACATCTGGAGGGCCAAAGTTTGGGGATTCCTGGTTTTAAACCTGTTCTCATTACCATAGAAATTAATTCAGACTACATTTTCTTATTCATAGGAGGATCAAAGTCAGATGAAAAGGTGGATCTTAGCAAGGACAAGAAATTGGCCCAATTCAACAACTGGTTTTCCTGGTGCCACAACTGTAGGCATGGTGGTCATGCTGGACACATGCTTAGCTGGTTCAGGTAAGTTAACAAAAAATAACGTGTTGCTTAAGCCATGAATTCTTCCTGGCCCCATCCCACCTGTTTAGAGCTTCTGCTTACAGTCATCCCTTGGGTTGCGAACGTTGCAGGTTGCGCTCTGCGCCGAACCCGGAAGTACCGGAACGGGTTATTTTCTGGTTTCGGCGCTCAAACATCAAATCGCGCCACGCGCGTGTGCAGACGCAGCGCTGCAGGTTGCAAACGTGCCTCCTGCACGGGTCATGTTCACAGCCCGAGGTATGACTGTATATGGATTTGTAGACTTGCACATACCACCAGATAATACCACTAATTCTGCTACAATAGCACCAAGAATTTAAGACAGAGCCCTAGAAATAAGGTTACCCAGCAAATGAAAGCATACACATAAATTTGATACCTTTGATGAAAGTCTGTTCACATTTCCTCAAAATATACAAGAATTAAGGGGCTTCTCTTTTTTTAATTACAAAACTAACACCATCTTGAACATTAACCGAACATGGTAGCACATAATGTAGAATGATTCATAAGACAAATATAGTGTATTTGAAGACTAAGGGAACACAGGGCTTTCTGCTGTTCTCATGTGTGGTGTTCAAGAGTGGTTGAATGTGGAATGTTTGCCTGGATTGCAGCCAACATGGCATGATCAGAGTTCTGCTTGCACAATGGAACTTCCACTTCCCTGCCTTCCCCCTGCAGTTCCCCTACTACCCTCCAAATTTTCTCTGGAAGGTCCCCCAACCGCCCAGTGCAGATGTCAAAGGCATAGAGGGAGGTTAAGTTCCATTGTGCAAGTGGAACTTATTGTAGTTCTGCTTTTGGACTGACTACTGCTCGAAGTCTAAAGACCTACAATAGGCATGCTCAAGGATTTTTGTGCCCCCTTGGTGGGATTTCCCATCCCCCCCTTCTGAACAGCAGATCTCCATTGGAACTAGTTCCATATGCTGCCTTGAAAAACATGCCTTCCTAGTAGCTCATGCAGTTGGCATGAGTGAATTCATTACACATGTGGAGGCTAAATTGCTTTTTTGCACTTCTACAACTTTGGGGCATTTTTTATTTCTCAGGGTCTTACAAGTATTTTATCTCTGTCTTCCTGTAGCCTACATGCCCTCAGATAAAGCTGTTCATTATTATCACAGTAAATGTCAGCTGACACGTGGTAGAGGATATTTGAGGCATATGGTTTTCTCTGTATTCACCACAAAGCAGTTATATTACCTTTTAAAGCTATCACCCTTTGTTCTAGAAGCTCTTTCAGCACATTAGCTGTAGCCCAGAGCTCTATATAGATGCACTTTTGAAAGATTCTATGGGGAATGAACATAATGTTCCAAGTGCAGTCAATTGATGTTTCCAGGCAGTGCATTTAGGCTCAAATGGGTGGTGGGATGTTACATACATTATTCTGTGGTAGCTTATCTTGCATTACATTCCAAGCTGCATTCCTCCACTTCCAACTTTTAGATCTTTAGCATCAAATCAATTTTACTTTTGGAGCATGAACACACTGCTTTCAATTTATTGTTTAAAATAAGAATTGGAGGGAGATATTTCAGAGAAACTTCTAAAATGTAGCTTGTGGAGTGGATTATAGACATTAGCAGCTCTGGGTGATTATTATTTTTAACAATGTTAAGCATTTATGTCTTCTGTAATCTCTAACCAATACCAAAGTGATTTATTCTTTTTTAATGAGAAAAATAGACATTAAATGTGCTGTTTTTAAAAATAAAAAGGCTGCTTTGCAGTGTTATGATGCTACTTCTTTCTTGTCTAGGGACCACACTGAATGTCCTGTTTCTGCCTGTTCCTGCAAATGTATGCAGCTGGATACAACGGGGAATCTTGTCCCTGCAGAGATGATCCAGCCATGAAACATTAGAGCTTAAATAAGGTCCTTCACATGAGAGGCTTTCTCAAATAGGTGTCCCTCATAGCCCAAACACATACCTCTGAACGTGTTACTATTGACTTGCCTGTAATAGAAAAATAAATCATCCTATCACATCTGCAATTTGATGTGGTTGATTTTGATGTGTTTTGCATTGCCAGATACTGCCAGACTCGACTCTTCAAATCTGGCGTGTGGACTTTGTTCAGTGGGTTGTGAAGCAGTTCATTTCAGAGGCATTTATAGGTTTCATTGAAATTCAAAGCAACCTTCAGGAAGACTTTCAGTATTACACTGTCCAGACCTTGAGGCTTCCATCTGAGATGAAGTGGCATCATTTGCTGTGCTTTGGTAACTCCATGAACCTTCAAAACACTCTTGAAAACTCTTCTTGGAAAGACAGTCATGCTGGATATCCAGATGTTTCCACCAGCATTTTTTCTAGCTTAGATTTTAAAGTGTTTATGCTCCCATCTATAACTTAGCTCACACTGCATTGCTTTTCTGTAACACTCCTAAGACAATCTTTGCATGAGTTGAGCTGCTTTGGTTTGGATGAGTAAATAGTATCTCAATGCCAGTGTAACACACTTTGTGGGGCATCCCAAAATAATGTAGTTATTGTTTAAAAGCTTCAGATTAATACCGGACTGTAGCAATGTAAGTTCAATGATGTGAAAGACCTAACCTTTGAAAAAAATGACAGCTTACCTGTATTCCCGAAACATACTATAGTGTGAATTGCATACATCCAAATTTTGCTTTGGGTCAAGAGCAGACACCCCCAAACTGCGGCCCTCCAGATGTTTTGGTCTACAACTCCCATGATCCCTAGCTAAGAGGACCAGTGGTCAGGGATGATGGGTATTGTAGTCCAAAACATCTGGAGGGCCGAAGTTTGAGGATGCCTGGTCAAGAGGATATTCAGGATATTCATTTGCAGCAGAAAACCACGAGCATATAATACACAATCAAGAACAGCCTGAGACATTAGTTAAAAGTTCACTTACAAAATGTGGATGACATAGAATATCACCTGCCTACTTGTGGCAATGGCTGCTTGTATCAGAAGAAGAGTTTGGATTTGATATCCCGCTTTATCACTACCCTAAGGAGTCTCAAAGCCGCTAACAATCTCCTTTTCCTTCCTCCCCCACAACAAACACACTGAGGTGAGTGAGGCTGGGAGACTTCGGAGAAGTGTGACTAGCCCAAGGTCACCCAGCAGCTGCATGTGGAGGAGCGGAGACACGAACCCAGTTCACTAGATTACGAGTCTTAACCACTACACCACACTGGCTGTCGGATGTTGATGAGCAAATAAATTTCACCCCTCCCAAAAAAACTCCCCATCAACCTGGTTTAAACCTATGTCAAAATAAAAAAGGAGCTTATCGATTTTGATAGTGGATAGTATATAATATACTTCAATAGGGTAAAATATAGAAAGGGAACATTGCCATGAAATGAATATAGAAGATAGCAATACACTGGCATAGAACACTAGTGCAGGTGTAGGGAACTTTAGATTTTGCTGAACTACAACTCGCAATATCAGTGGCCATGTATACTGGGGTTGATAGGAGAGCCAAAGATTCCTCACACCTACTGTAGTGCATGTTACATTTTATTTTACATTTTTTTCTACTGTTAATTAGCAACATGCCAAATAAGCTGCATTCAAACTTTCACTAGTCAACTAGAAAATTGAAATTCCTTTGTGCACATTTTCAATGCAATGTAATAATTGTTTGGCCTATATTATAGCTGCCTAATTGACAATCTTCTGTTGGCTTGGATGCAAAGAATCCAAGCCAAGCTTTCCTGCCTACTTTCTCACTGCATCATGAAGGGCAATGTGGTGGAGTGGGTAGGTCAAAAACTGGCCACAGATGCAAGTGGGAGAGAAGTTCTACTTGCATGCAAGGCCACTTTGGATCCAAGCTTCCCGTCTTTGTACAAAGATACGATGTTAAAAGGGGAGGGGGGAAACAAATGCTTAATGGAAGCAGAAATATTTATTTCTATGTACACCATTTTGTTAATTGTTGCATTGCCTTAGTCAAAGACTACTTCCTGTCAGAATTGCATTTTTACTATTGATCAATATTTGAGATGCATATCACAATATCTAAGTTCCTGTATTTTTGTAGTTGCTTCAATACATTTCCAGAATATCTAGAATTAATTTTAAGCCATTAAGAGTAACTTATAGACTTTATTTTTGTGCCCTTATATTCAAAGTATTAAAAGAGCTCTGATGTTAATATGGTGTTTCCTTCCCTTCTGTAAATACTGAATATGTAAATAGGAACTGCTATTAATATGTTACCCAGTTGTCTTAACAGTATTTTTGTAAAAAGAAAGCAGCTGTATTTGCTGACTTTGAGAGGGCACAAAGTCTTGTGTACATGAAAGTTCTGTATGAACATCTTAACACTCAGTGCTCAATGATGCAGGGGCTGTACTGCATAGATTGTTCTGACTCAAAGTCCGTTCTTGGGCATTTCGGCTTGTGTATGTATTTCTGTAGACAGAGGAGTTTTAACCACTTCTGTTAATACAGTTGCTTCTCCTTTTGACATTGTAAAATAAAAGCTTAATGTAACTTCCCATTTTGATTAAGCTGAATGTTTCATGACCTTCATACAGTTGATGCTGCAATAGTCCAGGTAGATACTAGTACCAGGTTTTGTAGTATTGTGTTCTGATTTCAGCACTGGGCAGTATTGGGTGTTAAAAGTAAACAGGGAAGCTCCAACATTCAAAGTGTTTACCTTTATAGTAAATCTACATTGAAAAATTAGGCTTTGTTTTATGGTGCCTCCCCCCCCCCCCTAAAAAAAACCCCAGAGGTCCTGCTTTACAAAAGTATTCCAACTGCCTTGTAAAGAACAGATATTTGGTATGAATCATTCTTCAGACAAGAAGAACTACATAAATGGTGTTTATTGTTGAACTGCTATAATATGCTGGTTGGTAAGGCTACTAAAGCTCCAAATAAGTCTTAGAATAAAAGCAAACACGTTTTACTTTAGATGTCATCAATATTGTGATAGTTTGCATTTTATATAATACACTGATTTCTCTGATACTTTTCATGTACAAAAGATCACCTAAAACGATAGTAAAAGAATAAGCACTGTGTTATGTATTTACCTAAGAAGGTTAAAATGCTTATCCTATTGAGAAATACTGTATCTCACTAGACACAGGTTCTTTGTCCTCAGGATAGCATCGCCATTTAGGACACAAATGCATGAACCTCTAGATTATGTACTATATTGCTGGCATAGCAGACAGTCCCAAGTACACTTTAAGCAAGATTATTTCATACCAAGATTCTTGAACAGTTCTGTTCAGTAAGCATCAGCAAATTGTCCACTCTTAAATTGTAACAAAAAGTACCAATCATGCATTAGTACTAAAAGGGTAGTAGTCAGGAAATTCATGGATAATTTTCAAAGCTTCATTATATAGTGCTAAATCTGAAAGAGACAAGAAGGTAACATTAAAAAACATTAGCGCAGGGGAACTATCCTATTTATACAATACTACCTAAGAGACAACACTAACTATAATGTGCATCTCATTCTTAAAGAAACATATACTCAATTCCAAAGTCAGGACAGGTAAAAATATTTCAAGGGGTTGCTTTAACCAGTATCTTGCCTGAGTGTGAACAGGGATTAATTTGACAGAAATCCAATTGACGAAAGCTCAGATTTGGAAGTGTATCCACAACAGCTCTCCCTCTGTAAGAGCGATAACTATATTGGATAGAAGAGGCCATATAACAGATTTAGTACATCAACAACAGAATTATCCTATTTGGCTAGATATATACAGAGTTCAGTGTTTTGAACAGACAGGAATGACAACTTGATCTGTGACTGAAGTCATCGCAAGTGAATCCTTCCCACCAATATTTTTTTGTAACTGCAGTGCTTGCATTTGGCAAACAAAATATTCAAAATGAAATATCCACATGGGATTTTAATTTCTGACAATATATTTTGTGCATCTACTTCTTTAGGAATCATGCTAAACATAACTTCCATGGGGGAAAATAGGCAAGAACTGACCGTTATTGAAAGAAACTTGTTAATCAAGAGTGCCAGAAGCTAATTAAAAAGTATTGAAACCATTGAAAAACTGCAATTTGTAATGAGGAAGGAAATAATTCACTTACCAAATGCATTTTTATCTTCTCTGAACTGGGTGTATGATGCGCACATGATGTTTACTTGATTTGTAACTCTTCCTGCTACTTCAATGACCCCAGAGATCTCTTCTTCAAGCTACAATAGCAGATGAACAAGTAAATGTCTTTATTAAGAATTTTACCAACAATCAGTTTTACATCTCCCCCACCCACCACATTTCTGGGAGTTCACTTTATGCTCCAACATAGCACTTAGGAAATGAAATTACAACTCACAGAACTTGGCTCTCTAGTTTACATTAACACCTTACCATAAAACACCTTTAAGAATTACTTAAGAATGCTCAAGAAAGTGAAGTTCATTCCAAGTAAAGGCGAGGGTTATCTATTCTCTCAAACATCCACCTAGCTTAACTACATCACATATTTCGGGAACCTGTGACAAACATAATAAAGCTATTTTTAGCCATCTCACCCCTTGCTTTTTCCTGTAAGACCATTTGCAGTTGTTAACAGTCAACAGGTTTACCACACCTACCAGTGAATCACCCATTCCCACCACCCTTCTGAGTAATACCCCTCCCCACCCTCTCATTATATATAAGGGTGTGGTGACTTCTGTTTCAGTGTATCTGAAGAAGTGTGCATGCACACAAAAGCTCATACAAATGACAAAAGTTGGTCTAAGGCAGTGTTTCCCAACCTTGTGCCTCCAGCTGTTTTTGGACTACAACTCCCATCATCCCTAGCTAGCAAGACCAGTAGTCAGGAATGATGGGAATTGTAGTCCGAAAACATCTGGAGGCACAAGGTTGGGAAACACTGGTCTAAGGTGCTACTGGAAGGATTTTTTTTAAAAAAAATTGTTTCGACTACAGCAGACCAACACTGCTACCTACCTACAACTAGAACCAGCAAAAATTGTTAAGTGTAAGTATTATGAAATCTTCCAAAAGACTGACATACTTACAGGTGTGTCCAGTTCCACGGTTGCATTTTTTCCTTCTCCATCAGATAGGAAGAAAAATTTCCCAGATGGATGAATCTAAATAAAATTTCAAAACACTCATTTTCAAGGCACTTTTAACCTTACACAATCTTACCTACTTTTATATACAAGGGTGTGTTCACACAACCACAAGAAGCAAAACCATGTCATTTTGTTATTAACTTGAAAAAGATTCAACAGATTATAAAATATAGCAGACTGCTGCACCTGTCTATCAATGCCATGTCAGTCTTTTGTTGGAAATACTGAAACACTCAGGTAATACTCCATCTATATATGGGCATAACTGCATGCTTTAAAATCATACATGGCAGTCTGTAGAAATGCAAGTCACGTTCCAGGAAGGAATGTTGACAAAAAGGCAACATCTCATTTAATAAGGGTGCAGTAGAGAGATTTCCCACAATTAAATTGCTCTACTAAAATGAATTGCATATCCGTAACGGAGTCCCATGGGAGCTACATCTGCAATAACTATATTAAGAGGGAGAAAATAATCAAAGAATGGGATGGAGTGAAGGAATACATGAAAAAATATTGTTCCGGAATTGAAATAATAATGTGTAAAACGGACAGGGGTAAGTAAGGAAAGAATAACAGAATTAACTGGACAATTACTAAATTGAAATAACACAACAAGATGGAAGAAGTAAAACTTTGAGATCACTCATGGGTGAGGGGTAGTTTGTGGGAATTTATAGTATTACTAGCTGGTCCTGCCACGCGTTGAGTCCCCCTTCAGACACCCCTCACCTTCAGAGTCCCCGTTTTACACGTGTTCTGTTTACGCAGGCGCATCCCTGTGACTCCCCCCACCCTGTGGTGATCCATGACGTATCCCGCCCCCTCTTCCCCCCAACCCCGGTTCATCCCTGTGACTGGTCCCACCATGTCCTGACCTATCCCGTCCTCTCCTCCCCCCAACCCCCACCCAGGCGAGTCAGTACCTCCATTCAGCCTAGTCTGTAAAGGCTTCGGCCTAGTATGTAAACAGGAGCCAAGGTGCTGTTGAGAGGGGAGATTTTATAGGTGCAGTACGAGTGTAGCGGCTGCTAGTGGGCGCTGGTTTACAACCTGGCTCTTTTCCCAGAATGCATTTTCGTCAGAGTGGTGTGTTTTGAAACACGGGGTTTTAGGGGTTTTACCAGGCACAGGTGTGACATCTGTCTTTGAAAACGGTATGGGGTTGGTCTCATATTCGCATGTGGCATTGTGTCAAAATTTGAACGCAATCAGTCAAGCGGTTTTGGTGAAACATGGATACTAATAGACATGGCCAGTTTACATTTTTATATAGATTTAGAATATAAATTTTCTAACCGCATTCATATATAGTAAAGAGAAGTTTAGAGTAATTATCCACATTTTTATTTCAATAGAGGCAATTTATATAATAGACCTATGTTAGAAAATGAACTCGATGTTTGTATTTTTGAATTTAAAGTTTGTATTATGTGTTTTTTTTTGTTTTTTCTGGTTTTGAAATAAACAAATAAATAAATAAATATGGCCACATCAAGCAAGTCTAAAAACCAAACAGGTTCAAGGGAATATATACAAAATAAGGGTATATATGTCCACTCTCCTCCTGTTGCTTCGTCTTTTATACTTTTTGGGGGGATGGGGGTTGTAACTGCCTTGAGGTTTGCTTTTATCCAAAGCAGGGTACCGCTATACTGTAATGAACATTTGCTAGATATCTTATGAATATCTATACCGCCCCTCCTGTGTATATTTAATGTGTTCCCACTTTAAACAGTTGAAATCACTAGCAGGAATACATTAACACTTGTAAAGTACATAACACGAACTTTGGATACTATGTATTTATAATAGATTACATTACAGTAAAAGATGCAGGAACAAAATTTTAGAAATGGAACTCATGGAGGGAGGGAGGCCAGAAGCTTCGAGAGAACCTCTTTCTTTTTTGTTGGAATTGTTGTTTGTTGTGTATAATCAAAAATCACCATGTAAAACTAATAATATATATAATATTTAATGTGTTCATACTGCAAACCAAACGAGATAAATGTTTTGTTTTTAAATAAAGGATGAGATACAAATAAGGCTCTGCTTCAGCTGTCTCACAAACGGCAGCATTAAAGTGCAGGCGAGTGTTTGTCTGGAGCTAAGCGAGGGATATCATGGGTATTACGAATGCACCAACCCAAGGGAAATCCCCTGGCGGACGAAGAGGAGTAAAAGGGCCACCCCGCATCACTTTTACCTTTTCCAGGCGCCCCACGAAACAAACGGGCTTCCCAATGTACTGCGCCAACTGATTGGTGGCTACGCGAACCCGGGGTCCTTGCAGCACGTCCGCCATTTCGGAACGGGGAATCTGAACCAGGCCCGCCTCCCTCCCCACTCTGCCTTTATTCAGGCTACATTGGCGGGAAACTTCTACTTCCGTTCGCCGCGCGGGTCACCACGGCAACGGGCGAAGCGCGCAGAGCTCGACGGTCCCTGTGAAAACGTTCCAATGCGCTCGCAGAACGTTTCATACGCAGGCGCCCTCTACGTCATTTCCATGTAGCGGAGCGCGTGTTAGGAGTATTTGCGCATGCGCGCGCCAGCTAACTGGACTGTTTTTTTCCTCGGCCGGCCGACGAGGTTACTTCAGTTCATTCGCCGGGAGGTGTCCCTCGTGAACCCGGAAGCGGAGGTTGTTGTGGAAAAGAGGCTGCCGGAGGTGCGTATTCAGGACAGGCAGGTAGGGTCGGTTGTCAGAGGCCTCGTTCGTGGCGAAAACAGGAAGTCGAGGGCGAGGGTTATTTCGTCCTTCGTTTGTGGCGCGCAGGGGCAGTCTTCGAATAACGCCGGCGGTGCTGTTTTTTGCGCTTCGACGGTTATATCCGTTAACGTTCGGAATGTCAGTGCGGGTTCGGACATGCGCGTCGCCAGTTGTGGAGGGGTGTTGTGGAGCTGGTACGTCAGCTGCTGTCGTCTGGTGGGCGGAGCTACCCGAGCCAACAAATTCGCTTCACTTCTTTCTCCACCTTATGGGGCAGAGCTCTTCTGAGTCCTCCTTCAGGTGGGGCTGGTGGGTCGTCCCACCCGTAGATACCGGTAGTGGCGCAGAGCCACGGGATGACGTTGAATTTTGACAGCCTACTTATCTGGTCCTTTGCGTATAAATTAACGTCTGAACTGGTGACTCATAGAATAGAGTGGTGGCAAGAAGAAAACAAGGGTTGGCATCCCATTCAGAGATTAGTAGTTTGTGGTTTAGTTGATTGATTAATTCATTAAATTCAAATATGTCAAAACAAGCAGGAAATGGAGTCTCTCTGTTTCTAGGTTATTCATTCATTTAGGCAAGGGTGGAAATGCTTATCGTAAGATGGCACATGCTATCTGTGGTTTTTGTAAGTTCTTGTCTAAAAAAATGTTTGGTTGCTTTCCAAAGCTGCTACTTGTTAATTTTAATTGGTTAATATAACCTGCAAAGCAACTAAAACGTTGCATCCCAAGAAACGTGTATCTTGAGGGGAAATGCAGCAGAAGTAGGTTTTGGTGACAACTATGAGTTCTGCCTTGAAACATTACATTGTTTATGTGAGTAGATCACTGTGAGTTATGAGATTGGTCAGGTTCAGTCAGGTATCGGAGGTGGTCATACATTATTGCATCTGGTTAGCCCATGTAAATGAACTGTTCACGTGGAGAAACTACTTCTGTGAAAAATTATTTGTCCTCAAAATGCCCATTACCTGGCTAAGACATTTGTATTTGCCATAGAAAGAGCCAATTTTTGTAAATCTTCAGTGCTGTTTGGCAAATAAAAATTGCTTGTAGCCAAAGGCAAATATACCTGTGTCCCTTTGTGTAGTGTTGAAGGAAACTTTGCTAACTAGATAAGGAAGACACTTCTACCAAAGTTAGAGGAATTATTGGTTTCAGTAAGCAGCCTTCAAGATTCAAAGACCTTCATGTGCATAAGTTCACTATTCCTTAAAAGAGCCCCACAAGTTAGGTTCAGTATTACTGTGCCTATATATGTGTGTATGAGCTGTATCCAATATTACCCCTACTCAGGGTAGACCCTTGGAGAAGACAATCAAGACTGAGCATCCCCACCCCCATACTTTCATCCAAGTCATTTATAAAGATGTTGAACAACAACGGGCGCAGGACAGACATGTAGACTGTTAATTATTTTCAGTGTTATTTTAAAAAGGGCAGAAGCTAGAGTATTGCCATTGGGCATTGGAACACACCTAGACCTATAACAAAAAGCTTTGTGATCTAAATATTGCAGTTTATGAGTTTTGGTAGGACTTTTAGTGTGCTTTAGCGCAGGTTTGTAGAAGTCTAGTTGCCTGGTTTATCAAAATAAAAGTGTGAACTCTTTCTTTCATTCTTAAGTATACCGGTAATCTAAATTTTGTGATTGCAGATGAAGTTTTGAAATCCTGATACTAGCATGTGAGCTTTTGGAACTCTTTGTTTTCCTCCCCTTTAGCCTAGTGTATAAAGGAAGGGCATCTTCAAGAAGAGTACTTCCTAGTCAAGCATTTGGAAGGAAGTCAATGCTTGGAGCTGCTGAAAGTGAAAAGGCAAGTACTGCAGGATTTAGGAAGAGAGAAAGACAGATCTGCACAAAGGATTGGGAACTGATAGGAAGTGAAATGTCATGGGGCAGTTTCTGACTCCCTCATTCCATCAGCTCAAGGATTTCTGTTTGTGCAACATCCTCCCATCAGATGTTAAAGAGATAAATAACTACAGTGGTACCTCTACTTACGAATTTAATGCGTTCCGAACGCACATTTGTAAGTCGAAATTTTTTTTAAGTCGAATCCCATAGGAATGCATTGGGAGAAAAAATTTGTAAGTCAAAGCAACCCTATCTAAAAATTCATAAGGAGAAAAAATCCTATCTAAACTGCATCCAAGATGGCGGGTGGAGCTCCATTCGTAAGTAGAAACATTTGTAAGTAGAGTTATTCGTAAGTAGAGGTACCACTGTACCTGACATTTAGAAGACATCTGAAGGCAGCCCTGTTCAGGGAAGTTTTTAATGTGTTAAATTTTAATGTAATTTAAATTTTTGTTGGAAGCCACCCAGAGTGGCTGGGGAAACCCAGCAAATGGGTGGGGTACAAATAAATTATTATTATTATTATTATTTCCCCATGTGCTCTGCCCATGCACCCTCTCAAAATCTGCTCTGGAGGGTTGTGAGAACCCACTGAACAGATTTTGGTGGCACACGGGATGAAGGGGGTGGGGAAGCTGCATTGTGCAAGTGGAAATCCTTGCAGTGATGGGAGGCGTACTTACCGCTACATGGAATGAAAGCCATTAGGTTAAGGATCAACTTACTTATAAAAGAACTAGAGTGTAACATATGGAGGAAAGGCTTTGGCTTGATATGAACCACCCTGGACCCTGCAATCATCAACTGAGGTGGTTCTTTATAAGCCTCCACCACAAGAGGTCCAGAGGGCGGCAACATGAGAACAGACCTTTTCTGTGGTGGCTCCCCCACTTATGGAATGGCCTCTGTGGGGGGGGGAGCTATTGTTTTGTTTCTTACTATGCTGCTTTTGTGTCTTTATATTGTAAAACACCCTCAGGTCCTTGGATGAAGGGTGGTACAGAAATTTAATTAATAATAATAAAGTGGGATAGATTTTAAATAAACAAATAATTAGAACAGGTCATTTCATGACTTAACCTAGTTTAGAATATGCCATCCTGTTACATCCGGGGTTGCCAACCTTTTTTGAGATGTTGCTGAGGGCCCCAGCCACAAAATGCCTGCCATGGGGTGGGTGGCATAACACAAAAAGAGAAGAGCACAGTCATTGCTTGCTTCCATACCCCACCCCACAGACAACCTTAGGTTTAGCATGGAAAGTCAGCTATGCCCTGCTGGTCCTGACTGTGGGCAATCACACAGTATTGATTTCTCTGTAACACACACAGTTATTTTGCTTGACAGTAAAAATGCTCTTCACATAATCAGATGGTGTGTTGATCAAAATATTTTTATGGCGGAAAATATTATATTATCTTGTAACTTTTTCCAGTGCTTGGGTTATTTTTTCCAGGTATCAGAGGCTGAGACTCAACCAACACTGCTTGGGTGTTCAGAAACTCATATTTCTTCAACTGAGCAATAATGAACAACTGACTTGTATCTCTCTGGTGTTCTCTGCTCCTGCAAGATTCTCCCTCTAATCTTAGAACTTGATGTTAATGTTTATTTTGATAATGCCAGAATTGTGTAAGTTTTTTTAGCATCACTTGACCCATTTCTCACCTTTTTGTTTCTAGACTTGTATTTGAAAAAGATGTTCAACTTCTTCCGAAAAAACCAAGATACCAAGAAGGTATTGGTGACAGAAAAAGAAGCAGATGGATTTGTTTTTCTCGGTAAGTGATTCTAAGATTGTATAAAAAATCATATATTTTGAACATAATTTTCTGGGTATTTCACAGGTTGTTACCATTTTCTTTTTAAAGTACATTCAGTTCACTAATAAGTTTCAAAGAAGTTCATCTTGAACCATGCAGGAATCCCACCCCCCCACCCCAAGTGGTCATGTATGAACTGAAAACATAAACTGTAGACTTGGCATAGATGTTGTTTCTCTTAGACCCTTTGCATCACTTTTGGCGCCACCCTCCCTGCTCACAAGTGACAAAGAGCTTAGTCATAGGTCTATTTCCTGTGGTTGTAATAGTTAAAAAATTTAAATGTTTTTAAGGGTAAGGTACAATTGCTGGTTTTAAAATATTCACTTTTTAAGGTGGATGCATTTATTTTCTATTTCTATTTCATCTTTCTCCCAGGCTGGGATTCACAGTGGCTTACAACATTTAAAAATACCATTATAAAATGCAAACAAACTAGCTTAAAAACAATAGTTAATATTCATCGAAACACATTTAGAACCAGCATTAATATACAGTTTGCTGTGGCACTTAAAGCACACGGCTTTCCCCAAAGGATTTTGGGAAATGTGGTTTGCTAAGGGTATTGGGTATCATAGCTCTGGGAGGGGTAAACTAGCGTTTTCAAGATTCTTCAGGGGAAACCATGTGCTTTAAATGCATGGGGTGGGTGTGACCTTTATTCTGAGGCAGCATTCAGTGTGTGACCTAGTTATGTTAGCAGCCTCCTTCAGCTTGGTGCCTTCCAGATATTTTGGTCTTCCGCTCCCATCATCCTCGACCATTGGCCGTTCTGGCTGGTGCTGATGGGAATTGGAGTCCAAAACACCTGGAGGGCATCTGGTTAGGGGGAGGATGTGTAATCCCAGTAATGTTGACTCCTTAAGAGTGTGACATAAGATTCTTGCAGAGCCTCTGTTTGCATAGGGGGATTACTGTGATGAGACTATTGTCTTTCTGTGGCGTTCTTCAGCTTGCTTGATCCTATTTTGAGGCCTAAATATAGTGTGCGTGGGGAAATGTACACCGAGTTCGATAAAGATTTTGTGACATAGAAATGACTAATCAATAGCCCTGAATGACAACTGAGTCATGGACACAGGAGAACCAGGAGCAATTGGGAACCGATGCAGGATAGTGAGTCTTTCCATTCCTGAGTGGATAACAGCTCCTCTGTTGTTTCTGCCTCTTAGTTTGTGCATTACATTATCTCTCTGGGGGAATGACAGCCTTCTTCATAAATATCCTAGATGTGAGACTTGTCAACTAGTAACTTAAGAAGTTCTACAAATACTTTCCCACGAGGGTTTGTGCACTGCGTCATGCATGCCCCAAATTCTCTGTGGATTTTTTGTTCTTGAGAGCGTGCGAGTGGAATTTATTCCAATCATTTGCCTGGGGGAATTAAGTAGTAATATTTCTTGCTGCATGTTGTTTTTCAGTAGGAGTTGCTTAGTACCAGAGCATGTGTGCTCAAGGGTATATGCTCATGTGTACCCTGCTGGGTGGTGTGCAGAATAGTTTATGGTCTTGGAGAAGAAACTTTTCAGGAAAACAGTATTGCTTCCCATATAGTTAAATGAAATTAAGTACATGAAACGCTCACTGTTTTTTCATTGGTTGCCTGCGTTCAACTTTACTTGCTGAACATTTGTAATAGTATTTTGAACGTACTGAGCTTTCTGATTCAATGAAACAAGATTGACTTGAGCCCATCTTTCTCTCCTTTTGTTTTCCTGAGAAGTGTCCCAAATGTAATACTTAATTCCATATTAACTGGCAGAATCAGGGCTCATCTTGGTGACACTATTTATTTATTTCCAATATCTATATGCCACCTAATGACAAAAGTCCTTTGGGTGGTTTACAAGTGAGAATTAAAAACACAAAATACAAAAAAAAGAGAGTCACAACTGAAATTTCCCGTATTGATGGCTACGGCCTGGGCTGGCCGAATAATAAAACAGATTGAGACCATTGTCTCGGGTGATGGGTACAGAGGGGCTGCCCCTGTCCTGGGACACCCACCCACACCCACACACCTCATTATTGTACATTCGGTGAGACAAAGATCTCTGCTGCCACTGCCTTTACTTCCTCCTTACTTGCCTTACTTTGCTTAGAGAAATGGGTGAGAGGGCACTTCTTCAGAGCCAGGCATTCTTGGTGAGGGGTCCAGCACAATGCCTGCACTCCTGTCATGGTTTGCCATGGCAGCTTTTTAAACTAAGAATTTTAAAAACACTTTTATGGAAGTTGGAAGTGCATTCTCCTGGCCAACTCACGCAAAATGCATGGCAGTGAAGAAGGACCCTCTTCAGCCCTTTCTTAGGTGAGAGTTGAAGGCTGTGGCAGAGAGCCTCCATTAAGTTTCCTGGCATAGTCATATTAATATGAAGCAACTGTGTGTAAAAAATGCTGTTTCCTTGGATAACTAGTGCAAGAAGGAATAACCACTATCCTATATAAGTGTATTATCATTGTGTTCCTTCTTCTAAAATTGCTTGCCATAGTTCCATAAAACTTTTACTATGCTATATTATTGGCACCATATCAAGATCATATGTATATTCAGGAGAGATGTGCCCTCCTGGCATCAACAAGCTTCATTATTATTACTTTTAGCTGCTTTTATTATATGTTTCTAAATCACCTTGATGCACGTAGGAAGTGATTCAAAAATGAATAAATAACAATACAGTGGTGCCTCGCTTAACGAATGCCCTGCTTAACGAAATTTCCGCTTAACGAAAGGATTTTTCGAGTGGAGCTTGCCTCGCTAGATAAATGCGTTTTACGAAAAATTCGTCTAGCGAATCGCGGTTTCCCATAGGAATGCATTGAAATTCAATTAATGTGTTCCTATGGGCAAAAAAAAATTCAATGCATTCCTATGGGATTCGCTAGACGAATTTATCGCTATAAGAAAAGACCCGTGGAACGAATTAATTGCGTCCAGCGCGGCACCACTGTATTAATAATTACCGGTAGTAATAATAATCATTCTGTCCATCCTGCAAAGTACTCAGAGCAGCATACATAAATTTGCTCCCTACTTAGATTTTATTTGCATAACAACCCTGTATGGCAGGTGAAGAAGGTAAGGCTAAGACTGGACCAAGGTCACCCATTGAGCTTTGGGACTAAGAAGGAATTTGAACCTGGGTCTCCCTGTTCATACTCTCAACATAATAACAGCTACCCCACATAGGAAACTGCTGCTGCTGTTTTGTGTATGAAATACATGCAATGGCTCTGCCCTGACTGTCCTGTTCCATTTGGAATGGTTTCATGTGTTTTATCATTGTAATGGTTTTGTTTGTTTTTATAGTTCTATGTTTTATTGTTGTAACCAGCCCTGAAACTTTATGTTGGAGAGTTGTTAGGAAATGCTGGACTTAAAGGATTGCTGTGTAAAGATGTAAATAAACTGGGGTCAAGTATGTTGTCCTCAAAGTCTTAGTAAGCAGTATAGAACATATGGGGTTAGAATGGCTTTTAGAGATGGTTGTGGCTTTTTAAGAATGAAATTGCAGGAATTATGTAAACAAGCGGTAGCCAAGGGGGTATCGTTTGCTAGGTGTTGAAAACTACGACTCCCACCATCCCTGAGCATTGGCCAAGTTGACTGAGGTTGATGGGAATTGTAGTCCACAACAATTGGAGGGCACTACCGTATGTTGATTGCCTCTGGTGTATACTGCTTTATTTATTGGTAATCCTTATTGATTTGTGTTTCTAGCGACCTTGCCTTCATTCCTTGTAGCATTTCAAATGCTGTTCAACAGGTTTCTGCTCAGTATCTATTTGTTGCAAAAGTGCTTGTGGGGGGGGGGAGATTTTTAATACTGTATATACTCAAGTATAAGCCTACTTTTTCAGCACAAAAAATGTACTGGAAAAGCCACCCTTGGCTTATACTCGAGCGAGGTGGGCAACGGCGGAGAAAGGCACAGGACCGGGGGTTCGGATAAGCGCTGCACTGCGACTCTCTGAACCCCCAACCTATGCCTGCTCTGTGTGAGGCAGCGGGGAGGGAGAAGTGGCGAGGAAGGGATACTTCCTCGCTGCTTCTCCCCCCCACCCCAACGCCAACAGCTGGGAAAGGCATAGGGCGGTATTTATTTTTATTTTTGAAAATTACCAGTAGCTGTTGCATTTCCCACCCTCGGCTTATACTCCAGTCAATAAGTTTTCCCAGTTTTTTGAGGTAAAATTAGGTGCCTTGGCTTATATTCAGTATATATGGTAAGCATCCCACCTTAATCAACTGCTCTATGCAAAAGTCGATTGGGGCTTTTTGTCTCCCGATTGTCACTTCCTTATAATAACAGCTATATTTTGAAGTGCAAGTTTCTTTGGCTATCTTGCCCTTGCCTGTTCTGTGAATAACAGGGTTAAATGCTCCATGTGTCTGATTACTGTAGTTTGAGTTCACTGGGCAAGGAAGATGAGGGAGACCTGAAAAACAACCCTCTCCAGTGTCACTGATTTCTAGTCGCATAAGGAGATAATTGCTACCCCTTCATTCAGTGTGGAGTCAAACTAATCCTCTTGGGTTCTGGTTTTACACAAAAACAAAGTGCAGTATTGCTTTTACATCATTAGGTGGCATCTTGCTTCATGCACTTCTCAAGTAAATTGAATACAGCATTAATTGCCAAGCTAGCTCTTTCTCCTACTATGGTGTGTGTTGTTTTTTGTTTTTTGTTTAAAGAATCTGTATGTCTGAAGTGTAATATAAAACATAAATGGAATGATGTTTTCAGCCAGAGTGCAAATTTGAAATAATGGGACCAAAACCCCTAGAGCTGACTAGTACAGTCTGAAGGGTCACACGAGAGCCCCAAAACACAAAGGAGTGAATTTGCATATTTTTACAAGAGGAAAATAACTGAATGCAACAACATGAGTAACTATCAGCTTCATGCTTTATTAATACTATAAAAGAAGCAGAGAGAGTTGGCTAACTTAAGAGTACAGTTGAGTTTTGGTTGAATGAGCTCAATCAACATCTCCTATGCAGATTAACAGAATTAGGTTACCAAACAATGGACCTTCATAATGCTTTGTAGTATAAGCAGGTGTGTTTCTTAAGAGTAGAATATGCTAAGTACGGCTTTCTCTGGACTTTGTACATTACCATATCTGAATGTTGGCATCGCCATTCAGAAGCACAATTGCCTGTCCCCTGGCTGTTTCGTCCATGGGTCCAGCTTATCATATAGTTTACAATTCTGTAAATACAGTGGGTGCGGCCTTTATGAAAGAACATCTGGCACATTTGGTTGATAATGTTGTTGTAGTCATTTGCAAGGTGTTCCTATTTTGATTGTAGAGAACACGAAGGTTTTTAAGTTGCTGATGGTACAGAAATCCAGTTGTGCTTGTAAACCTGCACCACTGTTTGATCCAACAAACACAGTTACAGGTGCTTAAAGTGTGTTTTGATGGGCTAACGCAAAACTTAGTAATAGGACTCCAAATAACAGCAACTACCAATGTTGAAGACTTCCTGAATTAGCATTGTAAGCATTTCTTTTCTAGTGTACAGTAACTTCAAGAGTTATGACCTTGGCCCAAATACTGCATTGTCAGGTACAGAATTGGGTTCTAACCATCTGCAGTCCCAAGTCACTAGTTTGTTCTTGTTCAGGCTTGCACAGTGTTGGTGTTTGACCTGTACAGTTCAGTTTTTTTCGCAGAGCGAAAGACTACTGGCCGTAGACGGCTTCAGGATTTCTGAAGGGCAAGTATATATTGGGAAGGATCCAAGAATGCTAAAGCTGATGTTGAAAACCACTTTGTGGGAAAACTCCAAAAAGAAAAATCCTTTGTTTATGGACTGTGTGCTAGCAAACGACTGTCTGCCTACCTCATTACTCCTATAGATAACAAAACATAAATAGTGTATCGGGAATACTTCCCATATTGAGGATTTTATTTACTATTCCCTCAAATCATGAATACAATCATAAGGTTGGAAAGATCAGTATACTGTATAGTGCATCTGACTGAAGGCTGAGCACTTTCATCTAGGATTCTAGATTGTTTTTTGGTTTATCACATGATGTTCTATGGATTTGGCTTGTGATCACAGCATTAATCTGACTGGAACACTTTACTGCCAACTCTTTTAGGACATCAGGTTCACCAAGAGAAGAATGTTGGATGTGGATTTTTTTGGGGGGGAGACCCTCCCTTCAATAATATTTGGCCTTTGGAATTGGTTGGTGGTTATCTAGTTCCCGAGGAAGCAAGCATATAAAGCTTTCCTAGATTCCTGTTTTACTTGTGGACAGAAGTCTTGATGAACAGTTCTCAAGTTAAAGCTGATTCAAAGGGCAGGCGAGGAAAGAAAGCAACCATTTCGTTTGCAGGCCTCCAAATTTGTTGCACATTTCTTTTTAATAATAATAATAATGTTTTTCTCTTTGACATCTGATGGGAGGGCGTTCCACAGGGTGGGCACCACCACCGAGAAGGCCCTCTGCCTGGTTCCCTGCAACTTGGCTTCTTGCAACGAGGGAACCGCCAGAAGGTCCTCAGTACTGGACCTCAGTGTCCGGGCAGAACGATGGGGGTGGAGACACTCCTTCAGGTATACTGGACTGAGGCCAGTTACCGGTATATATTTATTTATACCCCACCTTTTTCCCTGATGGGACTCGGAGGCTTATAGAGAAAAACAAGAATTGCTAAAAACACAGAAGAAACAATAATTTAAAAAGAATTAAAATTTAAAAACCCAAGGGCCTTCACCTCAGTAGTTTGGTGTAATTTGCTCTATTTATATATTTTTCAGAAAAACAAAAACCTGCAAGTGAATTGTGATGTGCTTTAAATACAAGTTTTAAGAAATATATTCCAAAAATACCTGTTTTACGCGCCACCCTACATCTGGTATTTAAAGGCCAATTTGATCTCTCAGTGCTGGGCTCAAAGTCACAACTGAGAAGACCCTTTCACCACTTCTGATGGTGATGAGACAAGGAACAACAGTTCAGAAGATACCGTCATAGATCAGTGGCCAGGCAGGATCGTAGAAGAGACATCAAGCGACTTAGTCCTAAGGCATTTATGGCTTTAGAAGTAATAACCAACATTTTCACTGAGCTCAAAAGCAAAATGGGAGCCAGTGCAGATGGAATATCAGCAGAGTCTTCTGATTAAAAAAATTCTGGCTATTGCATGTTGGAATAATTGGTGTTTCCAAACGCTTTTCAACAGAAGTCTTCTATATTTAATCCTGTACATGTGTTGGTTATGTAAATAATTTGCTTGGGAGCAGGGCAGTTGGATCTCTTTATAGGGCAAAATAATATTAGACACAAATGTTTGTTCATTGAAATAGGCTGCCATGAAATACAAAGGAAGGGGAAACATTGTGTGAAAGGTTAAGTTAAAACACAAGCGCTGCATAATTAGAAAAGAACAGTAAAGGTACAATTTGTTTTGTACAGTAATTGTCTGTAAATTTCTGACGATGGGGAAACAGCACAGTATAGTTCAACAAAACGCAGGAGGTATTTTTGCATCTTATACTGAAGCAATGCATGAGACAATATATATTATATTGGAGGCAACCCAGCAGGCTCCATGACGCCTACGAAAATCTTCATTGCTTCCCTGGGGCAGGAGCCCCAAACTCTGAGTTTGTTTTAAAAAGCTCTAGCCATCCCAGAATGAAAGTTCTGTTTGTGTTCAATGGAGAAGCTTGGGCTTTGGTTTAGGGTTGGCATTTCTTGTGTCTTCAACAGCTGTATGGTAGACAGACATTCAACAGGTCCAGCCTTTTCTAGCATGGAAATACAATTATGTGAAAAGCTTCACCATGACTGGACTGTCTTCACTTTGTGATATGCCATAGTGGCCATTTTGTGACTAGCACCCACAGCACTCTTAAGATTTGAAATATGCCCACTGGTCCAAAAGGGTTGGTGACTTCTGTATTAGATGTTGGCATGTCTGCCATTTACTAGTTCCTCTGAAGTTGGTTTGCTTTTGCTTTGTTTAAAGCTTCATATCAGTCCTTGAAATGAAGAGACTGGTAATATGAGTTGAAATAACCACACATGTATACCTCATTTCTCCACCCAAAATGGCTTTCAATAAGTTTTTGTTTAGTTCTGGTAAGTACTCACAAAAGAGTTCAGGGCTTGGTGAAAAAGAAAATGGAGCAATGGCCATGTGAAGACATCAGAACTGCTATGTACTGTTTCCATGAGCCGCATTCATGTATCATTGACGTCTTATGTTTGTTTAGGCCAGGATCCAAGTAAATACCACCCATGCTCCTCATATGCAAGGGCACTTTGGACTTTTAATTTATTTATTTTTGAACAGCGGGTTCTTGGTGCTACAAAAGCAGTTTATGACTGTTGATGGGGATCTGCCACTCGAGAAGTAAAAATTAAAAGGCCACTGGGTAAGCACAAGTCCTTGGGCTGTTTATGGATTTCAGCCATTTGTTGATTTATATTTATACTTAACTATTTTAAGTGCTGGTTTCACATGTGGTTCTAGTGCGTACGAAGTGCTCACCAAATAGAAAAACTTGCATGTGAAGGGGGAGCCACAAGTGGAAATTCCTACACGGATAGGCCAGCTCATGCAACAATGGGAGGGTGGATTGCATGTGTGATGTCCAGGTTTGTAGGCACTGAGCTTCATAGATTTTTCTTCACATTGTAAGTTCTGTATGTGTAGAGAAAGGGCATGCAAGTCTCTTCTTGCTTCATCATGCATATGACCTACATGCTAAGACCTTATGTGACATGGACTCGCATCTCTGCTGACTGCTTCAACTGAAAGTCTAAAGGGCTTTGTTAAGAATTTCTCAATGTTTTGGTGTATATCTCAATTCAGCAACATTATTGAACTGTGGTCAGTTAGAGTTCCCAGCACTTGCGAACCACTGTGGTCTCTATGCAAATAGCTGGATCTGCAGGGTGTGAACTGATTATTTATTTATTATTTCTTATATTTGTCTACCACCCTTCATCCGCAGATCTCAGGGCGGTTCACAGCATAGAAATACAATATAAACTATCTCCCATTTCTTTCCATCCACCCCTCCCTTTGAGTGTAGAAGCCTGAACTCCACCTGAATGGAAAACGCAGCATTCCAAATTCTGGTTGGCTTTCAAGATCATAGCAAACAAGCCACATTTGCTTCCCAATTCTGGTTTGCTTTTTTCTCGCTGGTGCATCTGACAGCCAAATGATTCGTTTTTCTTTGCTGAAATTTGTCAAGATAGCGCCATGACATCAAGCATGATTCTTAGTCTCTTGCCAACGCCGTGCCTTCCGGATGTTGTTGGAGGGCCCCACATTGGCTACCCCAGCTGTAAACAAAAGGTCCCTCTGCTGATGGAAGCTCTCTGATTCAGTAGAGGCTTCTGTTGGTGCAACTGGAATGGGGATAATTTTCAGCCATTCGTCCTCCTGCATCAATTCCCAAGCTGTTTGGAATGCCCCCCAGCCCTCTAGTGCAGATTTGGAAGGTAGATTGCCAAAACCCGCCTCTCTCCCAGTTTCAGTGCTGGAAGCCTCTACTGGATCAAAGTGCAGGGATACAACAAGGACAGAACCCAAAACTAAGTACTTGCAAACCTCAAACTTAACCTAAAATTCTTAGGGGTTTAACTTTTTTTTTACCTCTTTGAAATTACAGAACCCTGGAAAGAATTGGTTAGTAATCTGTGCTTTGCCATACATAATGCCTGGGATCCAAAGAAGGGCACCCCCAGTTCTGTATCACCAGGGGGGCTTTGGGCATTTTCTGAGACAGTGCCTCAGCCCACGCCATGGGGCAAACCACTTCTGAAACTCAAGGGCTATTCTAAAAAGCCATTTCTGATATAGCATGGCAGTCAGCTCTTCAAAGAGAAAAAAAGTTTGCAAAATTATACTGGTCCCGTCTGAGCCCTCCGGCGCGCCTAATGTAGCTCTTTGAATAACAGCCAATGTGTCTGGCAAGGGGACTGCCATTGTTGCTGAGCATGATTAAGAGCTAAAGAAGTGATGATAAAGGGAGGCTGAAGTAGATAAGCAATGTGGGAACCCCCCCCCCAAAGGCCCATAGCAGAAAAAAGCAATACTTTAACATTGGTTTGTTAATGTTTGTCTCCTTCTACCACTCCACCCCAATGGGTCTTCGTAGTGCTGTGCACGACACCGTCTCTGTCTGCTAAGTACTTCTGGAATGCACAAAATTGAGATTGTGATCTGGTATAGGGGCAGGATTTTCTCTCCTCCGTAAGGTAAAAGGTAGGTGACCTTGAACAACCCACCGCTGCGGATTAAGAACACTCAAATGGATCACTGAATAAGTATTTCATAAGTGAAGAGGGAGACAGAACACTGATCTCATTTGTTTTTGGGGGGTAGGGGGAGTTTTAGGGCAGCAGGGAAGGAAACTCCCCCCCATAATGGTTATTGATGATAATATTAATAATTTTATTATTTATAAGCTGCCCATCTGACCGGATTGCCCCAGCCACTCTGGGCAGCTGAGAACAAAATATTAAAAACACAATTACACATCAACAATTAAAAACAATGATACAATGAGGAACTATCTTGCTCTCAACTATGTAACAATAATCTTGAACTATGCAGTAGATTTCCTTCTGTTTTTTCCGCTCCACCCTCACTAGTAATGTAAACATATTCTGGATAGCCTCACGGGTTTCACAGATCCACAGCAAAGCTTGTGTTGTCCTGACCTGGGCTTCCTCTGCCTTCCCAAATGTGCCCTGAACAAAAACTACAAGTATCTCTGGAGTCTTGTGATATCCGTGAGCATAAAAAATGCAGTGCGTTCAGTGCAAGACTGCCAATGAAATGTCAGAAACCAGATAAATTTACCGGCATAGAATATATGTCCACAGTTCAAAGGTGAACCAGTATAGGAATATAGGAAGCTGCTTTATATGCAGGCCATTGGACAAACTAGCTGACTGGCAGCAGTAGACAAGGATATCGCCCAGCTCTACCTGAAGATGCAGGGAATTGAACATGGGAATTTATGCATGCAAAGCAGATGCTCCACCACCGAGCTACATTCCCTCCCTTTTGCCAGCCCAAGCAGTCTTTCGACTTATCCCTTCCTGCCCTTGAAATAATTCTATTTATGTGGTCACAAATGTGTACATGATCACAAATGCCACACCTCCACCTGCACAAATGTCCAGAAAAGGTGGTTCTAATCCAGCCTCCAAACTAAGGCCCGGGGGCTGGATGCGGCCCAATCACCTTTTAAATCTGGCCCGCGGATGGTCCGGGAATCAGAATGTTTTTACATGAGTAGAATGTGTCCTTTTATTTAAAATGCATCTCTGGGTTATTTGTGGGGCATAGGAATTCGTTCATATATTTTTTCAAAATATAGTCCGGCCCCCCACAAGGTCTGAGGGACAGTGGACCGGCCCCCTGCTGAAAAAGTTTGCTGACCCCTGTTCTTATCAGATGATTACAGTGGGTGTGGGTATCTTTTCTTTTAAGGATAATCCCTTGATGACTTATGATTGAATTGCACTATAGTAGTCAGCAGGATTGTTGTTGTTGTTGTTTAGTCGTTTAGTCGTGTCCGACTCTTCGTGACCCCATGGACCATAGCACGCCAGGCACTCCTGTCTTCCACTGCCTCCCGCAGTTTGGTCAAACTCATGTTCGTAGCTTCGAGAACACTGTCCAACCATCTTGTCCTCTGTCGTCCCCTTCTCCTAGTGCCCTCAATCTTTCCCAACATCAGGGTCTTTTCCAAGGATTCTTCTCTTCTCATGAGGTGGCCAAAGTATTGGAGCCTCAGCTTCACGATCTGTCCTTCCAGGGAGCACTCAGGGCTGATTTCCTTAAGAATGGATAGGTTTGATCTTCTTGCAGTCCATGGGACTCTCAAGTGTCTCCTCCAGCACCATAATTCAAAAGCATCAATTCTTAGGCGATCAGCCTTCTTTATGGTCCAGCTCTCACTTCCATACATCACTACTGGGAAAACCATAGCTTTAACTATACGGACCTTTGTCGGCAAGGTGATGTCTCTGCTTTTTAAGATGCTGTCTAGGTTTGTCATTGCTTTTCTCCCAAGAAGCAGGCGTCTTTTAATTTCGTGACTGCTGTCACCATCTGCAGTGATCGTGGAACCCAAGAAAGTAATATCTCTCACTGCCTCCATTTCTTCCCCTTCTATTTGCCAGGAGGTGATGGGACCAGTGGCCATGATCTTGGTTTTTTTGATGTTGAGCTTCAGACCATATTTTGCGCTCTCCTCTTTCACCCTCATTAAAAGGTTCTTTAATTCCTCCTCGCTTTCTGCCATCAAGGTTGTGTCATCTGCATATCTGAGGTTGTTGATATTTCTTCCAGCAATCTTAATTCCGGTTTGGGATTCATCTAGTCCAGCCTTTCGCATGATGAATTCTGCATATAAGTTAAATAAGCAGGGAGACAATATACAACCTTGTCATACTCCTTTCCCAATTTTGAACCAATCAGTTGTTCCATATCCAGTTCTAACTGTAGCTTCTTGTCCCACATAGAGATTTCTCAGGAGACAGATGAGGTGATCAGGCACTCCCATTTCTTTAAGAACTTGTCATAGTTTGCTGTGGTCGACACAGTCAAAGGCTTTTGCATAGTCAATGAAGCAGAAGTAGACGTTTTTCTGGAACTCTCTAGCTTTCTCCATAATCCAGCGCATGTTTGCTATTTGGTCTCTGGTTCCTCTGCCCTTTCGAAAACCAGCTTGCACTTCTGGGAGTTCTCGGTCCACATACTGCCTAAGCCTGCCTTGTAGAATTTTAAGCATAACCTTGCTAGCGTGTGAAATGAGCGCAATTGTGCGGTAGTCAGCAGGATTACATACGGGTAAATTATTTAAAGTTGGGGGGTTTTGCCTGTTGCGTTTCGGGAAAGACAAATCTTGTGGTGTGCATCTAGTCTGTGTCTTGACTTAAACCGGTGAAGAGTATTTTCTGCTTGAAGTTAGAATGATTCTGCCTGTCTAACACATCTGGCAAATTATCACAAACTGTTGCTCTCTGCATGAATGTGGCTTTGCATGCAGAGGGGGAAAACTGAAGGCTGAAGATCAACAAAGCATAACCCCATACCCCCCCCCGACCCCCTGTATATTGAGGATCCTCTTTTAAAATATCAATGGCTTTGAAAAGTTGAAAGTAGTGTAGCTTTGCTTTTCCTGTGGAACCTATCGGCAGAGAACAATTTACAGTCGGTGCCATTCTTCACAGCTGAATGGAGAATACTGTAGGTGCTTGTTCAGTGAAATGGAGCAGCTGCACCCGGTTTGGCCTGTCTCACATTAACATTTTGCTTTTTAATCAAGATCTTCACAGTCCTCTGCTACAGTTTTTCAGGACAGACGTGGTCAGTAGCGAGGCAGCTGCAGCATAATTCAACATGTACATGAAAGCAAAATTAAAATAATAATAATAATAATAATAATAATAATAATAATAATAATAATATAGAACTTCTGAGAAGTGAAGTAGTCCCTTAACGTTGCCCAACCTTAATGTTGCTAAACCAAATTCAGATGGCAGAATGAAAACCTTGTTTGTTTTCAAAAAAAGGGTGCTGCTAAGTATTCTCTGCTACAGAATGGAGGTTTTTTGAAGCTCAAACAGAACTTGAAAGGATAGATATGTAGATCAGAATATATTGGTTTGAAGTCTTATGGCAAAATAATTGATGCCTATGCAATAGCATAGAAAGATCTGAGAAAGACACACTTTTCTCAATTTTCTCAATTTGTTTATGTATTGCTAGACTTCAGGACAGTGGGTTCCCAAAGTGGGCATTAAGGGGGGGGCAGTGGGATTACCTAGGGGAGGCGCTAAGAGGCAGGCAGGTGCAAACACTATCAAATTTTGTAAAGCTAGTATCACTGGATCAAGTATCAATTTTGTTGTATTAAACTAAATAAATGTGCAATCAGTCATTTATGTTTTGAATTTTACTGTGTTACTGTCTTCCTTAGTGGGTTGTGCAAACCGTGATTCTAGGGGACACTAGAGATGAGATTATGGAATTTAGGGGGCAGTGGCTCGAAAAAGTTTGGGAACCACTGCTTCAGAAAACCTGCTTCTTTCTGGTGCTCAGAATTCTTTACAACTGGGGTTGCAGAAACCCATATGAATTCTCAAGCTGTGGGCCAGGAATGGCTTTCAGGTGGGCCTCGGTCTGCCCCCCAGCCACACTGTTGCCTTTCAACTATCAGCAGCAGCAGCTCCCCACATGCACCTGCAAGAGCAGGAGTTGGTTAAAGAGAGCAAGGTTGTAGTATGGAAAGTTGCCAGGCAAGGAAGGAAAGAGGGGAGAGAGATAACAGGAAGGAAGGAGGTGAAAGGGACCGATAGGAAAGGGGAAGTGCCGGGTGCAGCGCTTTTTGATGCCCCGCTTTACACACACACAAAGGCACACTTGCACCCCAGTTCCTCCCCACTTCCCATTAGGGATGGAAGCTTACACAAGTTCTCCTGATCTCTAAAGTCCAGAACAAGTCTTATAACTGTATGATGCAAAGCGGGTGCTTTCATACCAGAAGAAGGCACAGCCCTGCAGGTGCTTCCCCCGCAGGAAACAACTACGTAACCGGGCTGTCGCCACTCAGTACATGGGTTTGAAGGGCATTAACAAGCCTGTACTTGACAGTTTTTCCTCAAGCCCCATGGTCTTTGTATCTGCAATTTGTTTGGACTTGGGACTCTTAATGTTTTCCAGAATTCAGTAATGAAATAATAATATTATAATAATAATAATAATAATAATAATAATAATAATAATAAATTTTTATTTATACCCCGCCCTCCCCAGTCAAAAACCGGGCTCAGGGCGGCTGACACCAACAGAACCACAATAAAACATAAAAACAATTAATTAAAATACAGATTAAAATACAGTATTAAAATTTAAAGTGCAGCCTCATTTCAAGTAGGCCATAAGTGGCTGACACCAACAGAACCACAATAAACCATAAAAACAATTAGTTAAAATACAGATTAAAATACAGTATTAAAATTTAAAGTGCAGCCTCATTTCAAGTAGGCCATAAATCCAAGCCATGAGGGAGAAAAACACAGGGGTCAGGCTGAGTCTAACCCAAAGGCCAGGCGGAACAGCTCTGTCTTGCAGGCCCTGCGGAAAGATGACAAATCCCGCAGGGCCCTGGTCTCCTGGGAAAGAGCGTTCCACCAGGTTGGGGCCAGTACTGAAAAGGCCCTGGCTCTAGTAGAGGCCAATCTAGCCATCTTATGACTCGGGATCTCCAGAATATTATTGTTTGTGGACCTTAAGGTCCTCCGCGGGGCATACCAGGAGAGGCGGTCCCGTAGGTACGAGGGTCCCAAGTCGCATAGGGCTTTAAAGGTCAAAACCAGCACCTTAAACCTGATCCTGTACTCCACCGGGAGCCAGTGCAGCTGGTAAAGCACTGGATGAATGTGATCCCGCGGCCGGGACCCTGTAAGGAGCCTCGCCGCGGCATTCTGCACCCGCTGGAGTTTCTGGGTCAGCTTTAAGGGCAACCCTGCGTAGAGCGAGTTACAATAGTCAAGCCTGGAGGTGATCGTCGCATGGATCACTGTGGCCAGATCGGGGCGAGAGAGGTAAGGGACCAACTGAAATTAAGGGTGCACAGTACTATGGAATAATAACTTGACAAATATCAGAAAGCATGTATAAACTGACAGTTTAGCTTCTCTCTCGTATTTTATGTGTGCGCAGGAGGAGGCTGGCATCTTTCTAAGCTTAGCTTTCATCAGGCTAAAAATAAAAACTATTGTTTTACATGACAAGCTGCCCTCCAAAATTGTTCTTTGCAAATGAACACTTTTGCATGAGGAACAGTTTCTTTTGACTCTCAGATTTGGAACACAATGTTTTTGACTCCAGTGTCTCCTCTTCTTGCCCAGGGCCTTAACTCCACATTCTTTGTATATGCACAACTGTTGGACTGCCTTGGGCTGCCATCATGCTGCCTGTTCCACATGTTCATTTTTTTTGTCGGTGGTGCCAGGTGCAAACTCAGCTTTAAAAACGTACTTAGATTGGTTGCCACCACAATCTGAAATATTTAAAATGCTTTTACCTTCACTTCCATCTGTTCTTAACCCATAGCTCTATATCAGTGGATAGGACTTTCAGGGCTTTTTGAATTGAACTGGAAGATCAATGTTATTTTATTTTTGTTTTCTTTTGATCCATTTGAGGATATGGGTCCATTAGCAAAAATGTCATTTGTCCTTTTTAATGGAACGCATTGGACCAATGTGTCTGTGCTCTTCCCACCTACTGAAACATGGAATTCTAATAAGAAACATGCCCTGGTTTGATTCCGCTGAGCTCCAGACTTCAGTTTGGGGAGAGACTGTTGACTAGATTTCTAGATGGAGGGTTCCTTGGGAGTTTTGATGCCAAAATAACATTTTGTGTGGCACAGAGCAAATGGCTAGATTTTGAAACAACTAGATAATATTGTATTTTTCTGTTATTTTACGAGGCTTCCCTGTTTTCCACATAAAGCCTGGAGTGCTCTCCCAAGCATATGTTGCAGAACAACATAATAGCTTAGGGGCAGGCGAGGAAGGAGAGAAAAAGGCCTGAACCTGCTGGTACTAAGCATTCTGACTATGTTAAGCTTCATGCAAATCTTGAATTTTAATATTTTGCTAAATCTGCCCTGTACACATAACAATACAGCTCCAAGTCTGGAGAAGACTTCTGGAAACCATCTAGTTAAGCAATGTCTGGTTGGCTAGTTGGATGGATGCTTGATTGGAGTAGAAGGCAGGGGACAAAACTAAAACTTCTCCTTTCCAGTAATTTCAGTAGAAGAGGCTGTGGGTGGGTGGTTATCCCTAATCATGAGATGTCAGGGGGTCAGTCTGTGGGCAGTCATTAGACAAATGGTCGCAACATTTTTGAGCTTTTGGTTTCCCTGTGGCCACCTCTGGTGGGCTTTTACGTCTTTGCACCTACTCCTTTCCTTTAATTGGCTTGCCTTGCTTCCAAAGAAGCTCAGAAGTGGCCAATAGAATAGCCTGCATTCGCTGCCCTTGTCAGGAAAACAAATGTTTCTGTTGCCCTTCAGGAGGCTCATGGTGACACAGTTTTTCAGAACACCCTGTTTAGTACAGTCTCCTGCAGATGTTCATCTGGCTTGCTTTTATCACACCAAAAGCAACTTTTGTCAGAATCAAAGATAGAATGTGTGCTAGCCCTCTGTTCCACTTGAAGCTACAAGGATGGTGTCATCTTAACCGCATTGTGTGTCCTCAAGTATATGTCCAACAGATAAGGCCATCATCACAATGAGCTTGGGCTTCATGTTTCCAGTGTCCCAAGAGGTGTGACTTCTGTATTAACAAGCATTCAACCCTACATTTTTTTCAGGCAGCATGAGAAGGTTGAAAGTAACGATAACTGCATTCAAAAACAGTTGCTGCTGGTTATCGTTGTAGTTTCTCTTCTAGCTTTGTGTGGGTCCTAATTTTAGAAGTTGTGAAGGATATCTAGTTTGGCAGCATAGCAAGATCACAAACGAAACAGTACAAATGAGATTTCACAGTAGGAAGGAAATAGGAACCCATTCAGAGGTCTCAGTCAGCCACAACTGTGCTACCTTTACTAATAATTACGTAAACTTGGTTCAGATAGGAGACCAGAAAATTTCAAAATGCTTGATCTCTCCTTTTCAGTGAATTTCTCAGTGCATCAGAAGTATCTTCATTATAATGCAAAGCATTTTGGATGTTAAATTTTGCAAACATGACAGCTCCACTGAAATGCAGTGTGACATGATGTGCCCTTTTGTTGAATAATACCTTTTGTTTTTTATAAACAAGTTTGTATTTTATAACCAATTTTGAAAATGTTTCCAATAAGAGAGGGAAGTAGTTTGTGATGAAGAAACTATTTACCCCCAATAGGAGTACCATTTCACGTAATAAGAAAGTTTGCTGAAGCACATGGAACATGTCTCATTTTTTCAGCTGTTTCTTGAACCACCTCCCTGCCTGTTAATTTCAGTGTTAGATGTCTTGATTTGGGCTGGGTTTTGGTGGAGAAGCAATTTGCAAACTTTTACATTGTAAGCGATGTTGCAATCATGAAAGGGACCAATAACACAAATCTCTTGCATTGTGTCTTCTAGGCAATACAGTGAATGAAGAAAGCAATGAGTCTTCAGGACCTGAGGGTGACCAGACTACACAGGTCAGAAATCCCTCTTTTAACTCTGTCTGATAAAAGGATATGGTTGGTGTTAGCCGGAGTTACTAAACATCAGCTGTGGTTTTCTGTATTTAGATAAGATTTCAAAAACTTAAATTTTTTTCTCAAGCACTGTAAGGCAGAGGAGGGAGGCTTTTTCTATGAGCAGCAAAAGCATCTGGCACAAGTTGCAAATCTGGCCACACCATAGCTTGCTTCCAAGTCTCCCGTATTCCCTGGGAAACCCCCGTTTTTCCAGCCATTTCCCACTGGCAGCCCAGATTTAAAAAAAAACCGTAAATCCCCCGGATTCTTACTAGTCCGGGGAGGCACCTTCTGCGCATGTTTGGAGTCTCTGGAATGTGCAGAACCAATTTCTGGCGCTGCGGCCATTTTGGAAATGGGCAGAGCATGCGTAGAAGCAACTTCCGGTGCCACTCTGCCCAGTTCCAAAATGGCCACAGCGCGACTTCTGGTGCTGCGCCGCGCCGATCCCGGATTTTTCAATCTGGGAGTTGGCACCTACAGGCCACACTCAGGATGGAGCCCAACCATAGTTCTGTCAATATTGTGGAGTGAGGCAGGACTTTATTATGAAGGGAGGAGGTTCCTATGTTTCTGTAGTCCAGCCCACGTCATGACTTGACATCATCGCTTTCTGTTAGGCGGATGAAGTTACATGGTATATACCCCCCCTACTTCATCTTGCCAGCCTTCTTCCCTCACTTACAGTGATCTATTAAACATTTACTGCTGATGAGAAACATAGCCTTACCAGGCTCAAACATAAAAACCTTTTCGAAGATTTAAAGTACACAAAGCATTGAAAATTAATGTGTAAAAGAATAAATGCTACAACTGCTATATGCAAGCCAGTATACTATTAGGAGAAGGGGACGACAGAGGACGAGATGGCTGGACAGTGTTCTTGAAGCTACAAACATGAGTTTGACCAAACTGCGGGAGGCAGTGGACGACAGGAGTGCCTGGCGTGCTATGGTCCATGGGGTCACGAAGAGTCGGACACGACTAAACGACTAAACAACACAACAATACTATTACTTGTTTAAATTTTTAGATAATTGCTTTATTTAAATACTTAATGTTGTAGCCAATGTTAGTCCTACTCTGAGTAGATTCACTGAGCACAACTTACTTAGTCATCCAATGGGCATGACATACTTCATTCAGTTTAGTAGGTTTACTCTGGGTATACTTAGTTGGAGACAACCCTTTTAAATTAGCATTTATAGATCTTCCGGTTGGTCGCGTCGCCATCGAGGTTGGAGGTCCGTTCAGCGGAGCGGACCTCGGCACTTTGAAGGAAGGGAATGCCGCTCCAGCGAAGCGGATTCCCTTTAAAAACCCCGAGTCGAGAGTCTTGGGGCAGGTTCGTCTGGCGGGCGTCAAAAGCGGGCTCTCCCCCCCCCCCGGAAAGGCTCTGTTTTGAGCCCCCGAGAGTGGCGGGATCGGAGCTGCGACGCGACAGACAAAGACCGCTAACTTCAAAGCGCAACGCTGCGAAACCGCGAGGCACAGCGACCAATTCTCCCAAGATTTTGGATCAAAACTGTAAGTTTGGACTTTGATTTGGATTTAAATTTGGACAATTGGCGAAGGGATGAGACTTAAAAAACGGGAGTCAGTCTCTACCCATTGATGAGCTGGAGGCAGTGCTTTAGCCCGAAGCCAGAGAAAAGGATACAGAGTTTCAAAATCCCCAAGGAAAAACTATAACTTCCCCACCTAAGGCAGGGCTAAGGGGGGAAGAGTGGAACAATATTGACCCTGCAAAAGCAATTGAAATACGTGGGAGAAACCCCTTCTCAACCCGGGACTCGGCACCCCAGGAGATTCAGCGAAGTTTTTATGAAAGGAAAGGTTGACAGCTGTCAACAATAAAGTTAAAACGGTTTGCGATGAAAAAAGAAGAGATCAATTGATTGGATTTTAAGAACTGTGAAAATTATTTTTCAGCCATGTTGGATTTTTTTTTTTTTTTGGAGTGGGACTTTTGAGTCTCCATTGCTCCTTGTCTTCTAATCTCCCTGCTGCCCTTGAGTGAGAAAGAATGTCAACATCCGGAACATCTGTTTTCCAGAGGACAGTGTTAAAATTGCTTGGAAACCTTATAGATGGGCAACAACAGCTTAGAGCTCAGCTAAGAGACGTCAGAGAACAGTGTCAGGAACTGAATAAAACTTTGCAGAATGAGATTAACAATGGAAAATTAATTCCTGAAGACAGAAGGCAAGAATACACAGAAGAAGAAGGAAATGCCCAACAAGGAGAAGAGAAGGACCAGGACTTCATGGATAGTTCTGATCCTCTGGAATGGGAAAAACAAGAACTGGAATTGATTTCATGGGAAATGTGGGGAAATGTGAATAGGCAAGGAAAAGAGTGTGGGAAAATGGAGGGACAGAGGGAGGGGAAGGCAGGTGCATGGGTGGTAAAATGGGAAAGAATGGGAGTGGGATCAAAAAAAATTTGAATTAAAAGTAAGGCAGGAAAAAATGGATATGGATTTTGGTTTATATTAAGGAATATGAATTTGGATTATAATTTGGAATTGCTGTATTAAAATGGGGGAAAGGGTCTGGGGTGGAGGAGGTGGTAGTAAATAATTAAGGATAGAAGAAAATATATGAATTAGGAAGGATTAAATTTAGGAAAATTTCTTGGGGGAAGACTAGGCTAGGGAGAAAAAATATGAGGTTGATTTAAAAAAATGTTTATTTGAAGGTTATAAGTTGAAATCAGGGCATATGAATTGTTTGTTTAGATAAATAGCTTGGGGGCCTGCTCTCCCTTTCTCCCCCGCTGTTCCGGGGCCTCTTGGTGGCAGAGAGAGGTTCTGGGGGCGGGAGGGGGGGGAGTGATAAACCAAGCTATAAAAGGAAACATCTTTAACTGCTCGTCACCCACGGGCCTACTCGTGGCAGGGGGGGCACTGTGGGTTGGAGGGGTGGGAGAAGATGGATTTTATGTTAATTGAAATAAGAGGTAATGTGAAATGATAATGATATGCTGTATGAATTTAGGTTTAAAGACTATGAGCTGAATTGCTACAATGAAATTGCAATGATTGAGTAGGAGAAGATATGAAAATCAATGGGGAAAGACGAGGGGAAGTCACAAAAACAATGTTAACTAAAAGAGGATGAATATGTTTTGTTTTATTTTGTAAAATCAATAAAAATTATATTAAAAAATAAATAAATTAGCATTTATATGAGAATGTGTGTTCACGGGAGAGACACAAATATGCACAAGTAGTGATTTGATGATTTTATTAGATGATTTTATTAGATGATTAGAAAATGATTAGATTTTCTGGTGTCAAGACAGTTTCACTGGCCAAACCCGTAAGTCATTTTGCAGGATAGTGGAGCATACCATTGGATTATTTAGAGGTGGTTCTTTCTTTGCTTCCTAACTGTTGCTAATCTACTTTTATGGACATATGATGTCCATTGCTTGTAATCAATATATCCCTATAATAGATCTGGTTCAGTAAAAAGTTATGTTATTCAGATTTGTAGTGCTAATTAATATAACTAATGAGTTCAGAAAAAGGAACTGTGTGTGTTGCAAACACTTTCCTTTTTAGTTCATTGCAGTAGCACTCACTGCCAAAGAGGCAAGCTGCTAGTGACTTTGAAAATGGCTTGTTTCTTCATTACTAATTGCTGTAGTAAAAATATGAAAGAAAATTGTGGTTGCACATATTGGGTGGTATCCAGTGTTAGTTCCATTTATAATAAACCCATTGAAATCCATAGATTTAAGTTACTTAAGTCATTGGTGTGGCTGTTTTTTCTTCTCAGTGGGTCTGCTCTGAATATGACCTAGTGGTATATCTCCTTTAATTCCCATTCATATCTGTAAACATAATACAGTATATATCTTCATTTGTATTGTGGCCTCTATGTTGTCTCTTTTGGCTAAGTATAATGACATAGTCAACCCTAGAGTCGGACACGACTGGACCTGATGGTCAGGGGCCCCTTTACCTTTACCTTAATGACATAGTCAATGAAAAATATTAGAATATAAAGATACAGGTGACATACATTTATAAATACATTTATATATACATTTATAGCACAGATGAAACACTACTGTAGCAGCTATGCTATGGTATAGTGAAATTTGTCTCCAGGTAGCAGATTTTGGTCACACATAGAACCTACTTTGCTTCTGAAACTCACTCCAGATAGGTTTTTTTGACACCTGCTCTGATGTCTTTTAACAGTTTTTAAAAATGATTCGTGTTTAATATATGCTGAGACGTGTTCTATGTTTATATTTACCATTGTAATTGTTTCAGGTTGGAGGCAACCCATGGTTAAAGCAACTTAAAACTAAAACAACTTGCATAATGGCATGACTTCATTGGATAGAACCCTGTGTCTTTAAATTTCTTATTTTGTTGATTTAATAATATAAGCTATCCCCAGAGTAGAAATACTCGTGGATGGGAGATGAATGGTTTAAATAAACAAACAAGTCATCTATATACTAAAACTGATTCAAATCTTCCCATGCTTTTGTAACCAAAACCTCATTATAGATACTTAAGAGAGATATAGGAAATTTATAGCAGAAATTACCTATTGCTGGGAGAGGGGGAAACAGCCCCATAATGATTTGGTGGCACAGGCTGTTGGCCAGACCTAGACCTGCATAGCTTCAGCATTGTGATGGCCTCCTGTGCTTTAAGACCATATCCTGGGACATACGGTATGTGTGTGTGTTTTGTAAAAAGGACCATCTCATTGTTTGGCTAGGTCACTTCCTGTTGCACCCTGAAAAACTATTTGTAAATGTCCCCAGAGATGGAAGAAAGAAAGAGCTGCCCATAGACATCCATGGAGAATTTAATTGGACATGAGTTTATACAACCCCCCCGTCCATACCCCCGTCCAAAAAAAAAATGAAGTGGGGAAACCCAAATGGAGCAAAAAACTCATCAGTTCAGAAAGAACTGAGCATGCCCATTGGGCATGAAATGCCTAATGACTGTTGCCAGGGAAACCTTGGGGGAGGTGATTTAAAGGGAATCTGGAATTACAAACAGTGAGTGATGTACACTGCAACATTTTGTTGCAGTTCCCTCTGAAAAATAAATAAAAAACAAAATAAATAATTACCTACATAAAATGTACCCAAATGAAGTGTTCCAAAAATATGGCAAACTGTGTTGTCCATCACGCTTCAGAAAGTTTTTACAAAAGATTAATTGCTTGCATAAGGTTCGCTGAGCAATAAGGAGTCCTTATTTTAGACCTAGTTTGCACAGTAGGGAGGAATTAGAGAACATGGACAGAATAGGTACCTAGGGAGAAAGTGATAAAGAAATGTTTGACATCACATTTCTAAGAAAAGAATGGTACTGAAAATATACCAAAGATAATGGCCTTAATTTTTAGTAAAGCACCATTAGGTAGTACGGTAAGAAAAGAAAATAAGAGGAAAAAACTGTGAAATAGTTTTCAAATTAAGATGGAGTCAGAAAGGCTGTTCATTTCTGAAAGTTGTCTTGGGAAATGCCAATGTGATCACAATACTGTGTACTCAGACAAATTAAACAAACCAGGAAAAATAGAAGGAATAAATATTTCATTGCTGAAGAGAAGAATTCAGGAGCCTCATTGGTATTAGAAGCATGGAAGAATGATTCTGTGTATAAAATACGTTTTCAAGCTTAGTAAAAATGAGGAAGACAAACTCCTCAAGTGAATTATAGGTGATGGGGGGTAGCAGGAACTACAGGAAAAAAGCTGATCTGTCTGTGAACCCCATCACAGGACTGCTGTTACCCATACTCCTGCTGCTGTTTTTTTTACCACTGTACCTACTTAAATGGCACAAGGAGTGACAGCTGTTGCCACCTTGTTGCCTGTTACCAATTTATTTTTTATTTGGTGAGCTTAGGGGGAAATATTGAAATATGAAATGCAGCAATGAATGAGGGAGGTCTAGTTGATCACTGCAGTCCTTTCTGAAAACAACTTTTGGTATATCATTTGCCCTCTTTGCTAGTGCTTTTGAGATTATTGCCAGGGAAGTGAATTGATAAAAAATATAAAACTGGGACTGGTCATGCACATCACTTTTTCATGTTTGAATATGGTAGATCCCTGAGTTTGTTCTCAAGGGACCAAAAGAATTAGATTATGCCTGAAGACTGTGTGTACTCTTCATTGTGCAATCACACTACGTATATACTGAAACTGCTTTGGGTAGCATTTTCCCAATCCTAAGAATCCTGATTGTCTGTGTGGCTTGCTTTGAAGATGCTTCAAGCCTTATAGTAGAGGCAGAATGGTAGGATTCCAGGAGCAAGTAATTGACTGCTTTCATGCTTTGGCTCTGCAGCATGTTTCTGAACTACAGTACAGCTTTCATCAGCCCCAACAAACATGGCCAATGTCCAGGGATGATGGGTGTTGTAGTTCAGCAATATCTGGAGGACCAAAGATTCCCTACACCTGCCTTACAAGGACAGGAAAAAAAATGTTAGGAAAATTTGCAAGGAGAAAAATGCAAAATGGTGCCACGAAGCAGTAATTTTAACATGCATTGCCTCACAGAAATCCCAGGAAGATGTAATTGGTGTTCACATAGAAATATTTTAAGATCAAACTATCTGTTTTTGTCAACTTAAAACATTTATTGATACCACTTTCATTGTTTATTTCTATCTTTTTATGGGTTCCTGTTAGAGATGTAATGTCATGGAGGGGAAAAACAATTTTTTTACAGCTCTCCCCCATTTTTATGTTTTCTAAGTCTTCACATCTCTAGTTGCTGTGTATAGGCAAGCTTCTATACAGGCTGAATAAAATAAAACAACTAGATCACTTTTTCTAGAAAGTTTGCAGACATTGATTGGTGTTTAAACCTTTATTTCCATGCCCGTGCATTACAAAGAACAAACTGTAAAGTTGATAAATGTTTGTGTTCTAAGCTATGCATTGAAATGGAGGCAGAAATGCTTGTGTGGTTATGAATAAACAAGAAGGGCATAGCTGCTAGTGAGTCATATTTCATGTATTTGCATGTCAAGAAGTAGAAAACATTGCACAAGGATATGCAGCAAACACTTTAGACTTTCCCCCCTAATAATAAATATATGAAGGTTTGCTTCATATGTAGGAATCTATCCTACATAATCACAATTGTATTAAATATATTGTGTATCCCCGAGAAATGTTCTCTTTTTGTATATGCCTTCCTTGATCACAAGTGCTTCAAATTCTGCCTTGGACTTCAACTCTGTTCTACTGCTTATAGGCAGTGCTGACATTTATGAGCACTGAAACCTTGGTCACAGTAATTTTCCTGGGTTTAGGGGCATCCATGGTGATGGTATTGCTCATCTAAAAGGGGTGACAGTGGACAAGGTCTTCTGAGTTGTAATTTCCAGTAATGGAGCAAAGTTGACTTTTCAGTAATTTGCAGCTGAAAGCAGTTTGCTGAACCAGAAGACTTCCTAGAGGAGAGTGGCAGGAAGGTTAAACAAGAAACTATGCAATTCTACAATTAGCTGACTGTCAGAGTTGTATGGCTTATTAGAGACGATGGCCTTTGTCATTTGGATCCATTCTCCTTTCTTAACAAAAAAAAAATTAAATTATATTGCAAAAAAGGCTCAGGTTAAAAAAGGAAAACATTCCTGTCTGCAGAGGCAATATACATAGTTTATTTCCTTTTAACATTAGCCTCTTTTGAAATTAACCTTTGAAGACGATGGGAGAGGACTGAGAAATCCATCTGTTCTCCTAATGCTGATCTTTGCTCTTAAATCATACGACTGTCAGCTTTTTATGATCACTAATATGGTTATTGTAGGTTGACAAATGTACTGCATTAGGGTGCTTGTATGCCAAGGTGGTTTTTAGGACTGGGAGACTCAAGTTCCAAGCCCCAGTCAGTCATCAGGTTTGCTGGGTTGCCTTGGGGATTATAGTTTAACTTTGTTTCCCATATTTGCTGTAAAGATTGTCAATGACTTTGTGCATGAAAAACTACCATAGGAATTTTCATTAACAATAATTTATGTTGATGATTTTCCAAATGCTACTTGACTGAATTGTTTGGCCTTGAATCCCTGGCTGATACTCTTGACTCCCCACCCCCTCCTGCTTCATTTACTGCTCACCTATGTGCAGTCCTCATGGTCTTGCCATTTCCTCCTTTTGTTCTTTGCTGTCATAGTCCTTGTCTAAATGTCTATTGGTTGCTCGAATCTTATTTTCAAAATACAGAGTTCTGCCCTTAAGAATGAATACTGAGTTGTAGTGCAGAGTCCAAAGCTATCATTTCACCTATCCCCCTTTAATTCTCTCTTTGACTCATTAAGGAAATTAAGAGAATAATTGTTGCTTTGTTTTGTTTTGCAGCAACCAACAGCATAGAATGTAATACCTGTAACAATAAATAAAACATCATCTGATTCTGACAGATGGCATGATCATGAATTAGGACTTATAATGCTTATCAAACATCTGTGTTTGAGTGCCCTGGGGAATAGACTGGTGCAAGAAACAAAGAAGGTAGTTGTAGAAATAACTGCTGTGGTTTGTATTTGTCTACTGTCACCTTGTAACTTATGCTTGCTTCTTTGACATTGCATTTTGCACTGATGGCCAGATGTGCTTTTCTTCAACAGATGCCAAATGTATTGGTGCTTCCTGTTTGTTATATATAAAAAAGCATCCAAATATTGTTTTGTGAAGCTGATCACAAATTCACATATTTGCTCTCCAACCTTATTTTTCATTGCACTAAAAAATTTACACTTTAGTGTAAAGTGCACCTGTAAATTTTGCATTATCTTCTACTTGTAGAAAGAGCTCAGCCCATTACAAATCCTGCTGAACTCCCTCTGTGGTTTCAACAATTGCCCATGCACTTTGAAGCTAACTTCACAGTTGTACCTAAGTCCTGCAAATTTGCTTTTAAAATATTGAAAGCTGAGATTCTGAAGATGTTGGATTCTGTGATCAGTACCAGACTTTGGTGTGTCTGTGTTGTGGCACGGCGCAGAAGAATTACATACATGCATGTATATGTCCTGCATACTAAGCTCTTCAGAAAGATGCACTTCAGGCTAGTCAAGGCGAACAGAGGAGAATGGAAAGCCTTCTGCATCTTTGAACTGGATGATTGGCTCATGAGGTCAAGCAGAGCTGAAAGGAATCTTGGCAACAGCTGTATGTAGTACAGCAATGTTAAAAGATCCAGAGAGTGCAGAAAAAGTTGCTATCATTTATAATCAATCCCTGATGCTTGCTCTTTTGCCCTTTCTCGTAATAATTAAGCTGATGCAAAGGAATTATTGAGCATGCACTCTTCCTCCAGCACTTTGTATTTCTATCATCACAATGTCTTTCCATTTTTGCAACAGCCCTTGCAAATATTTGGTACGTAACAGGATGATAGCTTCAGCTTCAGTTTGATTTTTCCAGTTCCTAAATAGGAGCAGAAGTCATGCCAAAGCTGAATGAGCTGTTCTTTGCCACAATTCAGAGACTCCTGTTCACAAATTGCTACTGAAGAGGATCCTATTTATATAAAAATGCAGGAAGTCTCTACCTGAACCCTATAAAAGAGATTAGAAGGGCAATTCAGAGTTGTACAATAGAAGTAGATGAGTTCTGATATATGCTTTTGTCGAGATAACTTTGAGAGAGGTTTCATGGCCCCCAAAGTATGTTGTTTAGCGTCATGTTCCTATAAGCTTCATTTTGCAAACCCTGTTAAGACATTTGTGCAAAATTTAAAACTTAGGAACAGCCAAAAACCAGCACCTTTTCATAGTAGTGGCTTCTCGCCTCAGCTGTTTAATGAGTTTTTCTGAAGAATACTCATGCATTTAGCCCCAAATTTCTCAGGCAATTTAGTATTTGCAGCCTTTGTGTCTGATTTGAGAAAATAAAGGAAAACTACTACAGGCCAATGCAGAATTTCTCCCTCAGCCTGGCATTGATGTCCCTCTATACTCTATAGGAACACCTTGTACATCCCCACAGGATGCTGACTGTACTTCATAATTCCCAAAAGAACAGCCATTCTCATGATTCATCTCAATACAAATTAAATCTTCTCAAGGACATCCACATTTTATTTTTAACTCTTCCTTCTCTTCTTTCAAAAAGGAACAGCTATAAAAATTGTTCCTCCTTGTTAGTCAGTAAGGTGCAGGTCTGTGGTAGAATATGAGGTAAAGTGGTCATCTTTATCCACCCAGAAGTAGGACAAGCCTATCAATGACTGCAAGTGGTTCAGTGGCTACCTCTGGGTTCAACAATAGGATAAGGCTATTGTAGGCTTCCAAGGACAATCTGGTTGGCTGCCGTGGAAACAAGATGCTATACTTAACCCAAGTAGATCCATGCATGCTGCTAACCTTGTTCACATTAACCTCATACATTCACTGGATGTGTGGGGAGGTGTGGGAGCAAGATCATTCTAGCAAGCTCTGAAATCTCTCTGTGATTTCAGCTGAAGATGTGTGTGTGACTTTGTTTGTGCATAATGGTACACCAAACTATGGCTTGCCATGATTGAGCAAGCGTGCCAGAGCTGATTTGGCTTCCTCTCCTGGTTTGCTTGGATAGAAAGAAACCATAAGCATTCGTTTGCATGTGGCACTAAATCAGTGCTCTGGTTCATTGACTGTCAGGAAACAAGGGAGGTACCAACATGCTTGCTCATTGTAAGCCATCATGCAGCTTATTGTGACATGTGAACCAGACCAGGGGATGTTAGATGATCAGAGATTTGTACTGGGGACTATTGAGCCAGGGCCAGGATTGTGTGTGTTCAGGCACAGTGCATTATTATCCCCCATGATTGACTGACATTAGGAGACTTCCAGATTGGCTAGGGAGAGATACTCCTTCTGTCAGCAAAGTTATATTTCCTAGCTGCTGATCAAGGTCTGCCTTCAGCTCTTGAAACTGATTGCAGGAATCATGAGTTTGGGGAACATTCATGGCAGTCTAGTTCAGAGTACAGTCACCCCACTGCACCAGCCCTGCTGGACTATATTGGTTGTGTGTGTGTGTGTGTGTGAACAAATTCCTATGCCCCACAAATAACCCAGAGATGCATTTTAAATAAAAGCATACATTCTACTCATGTAAAAACATGCTGATTCCTGGACCGTCCATGAGCCGAATTTAGAAGGCGATTGGGCCGGATCCGGGCCTTAGTTTGCCTACCCATGATCTAAACCCTCTGCTGTAGCTGCTTTGTTCTGCTGACTGCCCTTTCCGAATATAATTTGCTACAACTCAGAAATAATGGAGTCTCGGCTGATGTGTCCTGCGTTATTAACATTTGCCACTGAAGTTCTGTCTGCAAGCACAAACTTTCCATTGTAGGATATTGTACTATTGCTCATCTCTTTGAATTGTGAACATACAGCATTTAGATAATGGGTGCTGAGAGAACATTGCTGAACAAGAAAAGCACCTGTTTTTGTAAATAAATGTTTACCATCAGCTGTCATTGCGGCCTATGGTCCCTGAATTTCTAATGTAAAATGTTAAAGACACTCTTCAAAATTATTTGAATTGACAGCCCACTTTACTGTGGACTGTCATGATGGTATACCTGACAGCATTTTGTGTAGCCAACTGCTGAAGAATATGTTTTGAATGCCCCACACTTCGCAATGGGACAAGCTGAGTAAAGGTGAATGTTAAGCAGAATCAGCATGTAGAATATCAAATCCTCCAAACTGCTGCTGTAAATTATGTGCTGGAAAGAGGCAAGCATGGAAGCATAAGCCATTTTTATAACCTTCACTTTGTGCAGCACAAGTTTGTTGTAATATGCGTGTTGGAACCAGCTTGGCAAGTTAACAGGATTGATAAGGTGCTGTCCCATGCTTCCATACTTAGTACTGTTAGAGTTGGCATAACATCTTGGGATTGACATATACCGCCCTTGCTCTTGTCACCAATGTTGTTTGTCCAAAGCTAGGCATGGAAAAGCTTAGTTAATTGCTATGGTTGAGAAGTAAAGGTTAACCTAACCTGATAAGATCTTATATACAAAACAGTACCTTTTTAGTCAGCTTAGTACTGATGTGTAAGCGCCACATTTTGTTTAAAAAGAAATCTGGTTGTAAACTATCCAGTTATAACTCATTTTGTGCATGGTTTTTTTTAATGTCTGTAATTCAGTAGCCCTGTGGCAAACTTCATTGGCCAGGATTTGGAAGCCTGCTCCAAGTGCTTTGCTGTTCTTGTTTCTTTTTTTTTAACCATTGGTAGAGTTCATTGTAGATTGCAGTTTACTTGGATCTTTATGGAGTATTTGGAGGAGTAGGGTTTTCAGCAGGACTTTTTTCCAGCTAGAACTCACCGGAACTGAGTTCTGGCACCTCCCAGGTGGGCGCCATTGCCATTATAAGAGAACAAAGGAGGCGTTCATGGTGAGTTCTGGAACCTCTTTTTCTAGAAAGATAGCACTAGCTTTCTGACAGCTGCAATGGGTGCAGAACTCTCCAGAAAGGCCCAAGATTCCTGGATATCTCTAGGATGGGGATGGGGAACCTCAGGCTGGGAGCAAAATGTGGCTTCCTGGACACTCATATCAGGCCCTTGGGACTTTTCCTGCTTGACAACCCTCTTTGAATAGTTTTGCCTGGCTGGCATGTGTGCTTGAACTGTCATAATGTCTTTTGCTTACCTGGATGGCAGAGGGAGGGGTGTGTGCGCTTGCGCCAGAAACCTCTGGCTTTTTCGTGCAAAAATACAAATGACATTAATTGCTCCACCCATTTTTGCCTTTGGCCCAACCCAACGCCAGCATGGAGTCCCCTAAGGTTATCCACACCTTTTTTTCAGACTTGTTAACTTCTTTGAGAGTTAAGTACACGAAACAGTGTACTAGATAGTAGTCTAAATGATACATGCATCCAGTTTTGTCCCTTTATTCACAGAAGGCTCCCTGATCTGGCAGAGACTTCCCTGAGGGGAAAGAGGGGAAAGAATTTTTGCTTGTTCCCCTCTTCCTTCTGTAGTCCCCTCTTGTTTCCACCACGCCACAGTCTGCTACTGACAGGTGGGGTGGGGAGGGCTTCAGGAAAGAGGGAGAACTTGTGGAAATCACACACCCCTTTCTACTCACAGAAACATCTGCTGGTTCAAAGAGCCTTCTATCTTTGGAGGAACATGATTGGATACAACCCATGGTTTTAAATCTCATTGGGGCAGTTAATTCAGCTTCTTTGTCCTACATAAGAATCCACACGTTTACTATGTAATATGCATTAAAAATAATCTTTTTAATGAAATTGTATACCTAAAATCCTTTAACCATTTATATGGAACTTCCTATACAAAATTTGATTTAGAATATATTTGGTTGTGCATTCATAACTGTTCAAATTTGAATAGAATAATGTAATCTGAAGAGTGATAAACTTAAAGGATCAAATAAAAGTAGCATTAGCTTCACAAAGTCTCCATATCTCTTTTTTATTTGTTTATTTGTTGTTTATTTATCATTTGAAGCTGTGTTAAATTTTCAACTACAGAACTTCTGAAATTTGTATTGCTCATCTCTTCAGAGCCATTTTTCTGCTTTATGGTTTTATTTCAAGGCATGGCTTCTGCAGGTTACTCTCATGGGGAAAACATAGCATAATATGGGAAGAAGATATACCGTATTTGGTGATCTTCTTTTGATTGCACATGACAGCTCATGTGCTTATTAAGAGATGCGAGAAAGCAATATGCTTCTTCCTAGAATGTGCAAGGTTTGCACAGACTGAAGCGGAAACAGTTAATTAGAGCCAAATGATGTTTGAAAACCAAGGAAGCAAGTCAGTGGGTTTTGTGACCCCCCCCCTTTCCAGTGATCTTTGCTTCTTGATGGATTATAAAGCAAACTCTTGCAAGGGAAAAAAGAAGTTCACACAACTGGGTTGCTGCTGTTGCCTTACCATTTCCTCATATTGCAGCAATGAAGTTGAGAGAACGAAGAGGGATTTGTTACTAAAAAGGAGAGAGGCACTTTTCCTTTAAGAGGATGATTTAAAAAGATGTCAGAAAAGGACCAAATTCAAAAACAAAACAGAAGGAAATTGAGGTATGGAAGAATGGATTGAGAAGATGCACATAGAAGCAGGTGTTTTCACCTTCTTAAGCTTAGCTTGCATTTTCTTCTGCTTGTGTGTTTGAGATGTAGGAGCACAGAGCCTTAACTTGGTAACAGTAGAATTTTCTGATACGTTCATTTCCTGCTTTTTTTTTTTTAAGTTGTGTTTCTCAAACGCCATGGCTTTCAGAGATATTAGCTGCGGTTCTTGCATACATGGCCCACAAGACTGAAATGTTAATCCTTGTTTAGCCAAATGAACTAGGTGTGGAACCCAACATCAGAAGAGGGGAAGCAGGGTGCCTGTAAAAGCAAGATGGAATGAAACAATACATTGCAAATTGTCATAATTAGGGTGTTCAGCCATTTAAAAACAAGAGCTTAACCTGTCTTTTGTCTGCTAAAGATTCAGAACAGTGTTTTTGTAAATCATTCATTACTGCTTGCAGCGCTGCTGTATAAAAGAATAACTTCTATTGTTGTCAGCATGGCATTTGTTCCAAATCCATTTCATTCCACTTGTAAGGAAGAGGAATGAATGGGACAGGACAACGTATGAAGTTACCTTCCTTTCTCCAGCTTTTTTCCAAATGAGTGCAGTTGACTTTAAACATATTTTCCCTCACATGCTATATTAATATGGGTCTTTATTTGAAGTCCTGCATTTGTGCAACAATTAAGCTGCAAGCAGGTGTTCCCTGGGGTGTAGTTTTAGCAAACAAAACAAGACTCTAGGGATTTTAATTCTCTTTTATGCCGTTAAACAAGGACATCATGCCTGACAGCATGTTTTCTCTTACAGGGGAAAGTAGACCGGTGCTCTGATCCAGCATGCACAGTTGCTCTTATTGTTCGGGGAAAACTACTAACAACAGAGGCCTTGTGACCTTTCCTCCTTCAGGCCACTTCCCCCTGCTTATTAATCACAATAGCAATAAATGCACTGTCTGGGGAAAGCATCAGATTATCCAGCTGCAAAATGTTATTGTTTTTTGCTCTTGAAGAACGCAGTATTCCATGTGACCAGAGGACAATCTTGCGTGTAGGCAACGTACACCAAAGAGAAACAAACATACACATTTATAGTCTAGTAAGCTGCTTGTGTGGAAAGGCCCCTGTAATCTGATTTAAGAGTTGCTGATACAGGATTGAGTCATGTAAATGAATACTGGAACCTCTAGAATAACTCTTGTCTCTTTAGATCACTATCTGGTTAAAGTAATGGCTTTGTGCAGTTCCGTTTTTAAAGAGAGATTCTCATTTAACAGCAGTGCTGAAGTAGACACTGTGTTACCATCCTCGCACACAAATGTTCCCTGTCTCCCAGAGCACGAAATTCACAGGAGGCACTTCGTTTGTCACCTGCGATTACTGCTTCAGCTTCGCTTGGGGCCACATCATGGCATGAATTGACTGTTTCAATTTTATTCAAGCCAGTTCACAACGACGGCGCGCAGGAAGGCCACTGTGAACAAGTGCATCGTTCATAATATCTATTTTCTCTCTTTCTCTCTCTTCTGTTTCCTTAGACAAATTCAGAGAATCAACCAAAGTTGACTGATGTGGGGACAGAGAAAAATCAGAACATGGAAAGCCAATCTTCTATGTTGGAACTTCTCAGTGATGTACCTTTCACGCTAGCGCCACATGTCCTGGCAGCGCAAGACGCATGCAACGACTTCCCCAGACCATTGTTCTCTTATGATGTCAATGACAACCTAACAAGATTTTGGTACGATTTCACACTTGAAAATTCTGTGCTGTGCGAATCGTAGTTGTTGAATCACTCAATTTAAGCATGTACCTTGATCACTTGATGTAAAATACAGAGGCGTCATGTGCTACGTAACTCAACTACTTTGTGACACAATCTGAGTGATTGTCTGGTTAAGCATTGACATTTTCCATCCTCTGTGATATCCCTTATAGAGTTTGAAAGTACCTGTGCCAAACCTGGCAATTCCGTTACAATCTACAACTTGAACTCCTCCAGCAGAGTTTTCTTATAATTCCAGATAAGCTACCCAGGTGTTGACATTAGTTCAGGGTTTGCCTTTTCAAAGGGAGACACTGCATATTACAAGAGCACTTTGATTTAATAAACGGGTAAGAAGTACATGATAGTGAATAAACTGGCTCCTTTTGGGAGAACAGTATTTAAGTTCTCTAACGTTAGGCACAACTTTGTAGAAATGTTGAACAGTGCCAGATTCTATTTTGCCCCTTTTATGAAATAACAGAATTGTCTGCATCCACAGCTCAGAATGGGCCGCTGGTGTAGTTTTTGGGGTTTTCATACTATATTTCCTTGGGACTCAGCAGTTTTTCATTTGCTGTTTGTTTTCATCAGCACATATGTTTCTGGTTTATATCTTGATCAGCTTTTCCATTGCAAACCTCTGTACCCACTAGAGAGTGAAATCTAGGTATGTGTTTATGCACACACACATGCACACACACACACACACACACAAGTTTACCACTGATCCTATAATTTATATGGGTCAAATGTAAAATTGATGGGTTGAAGTATTGGAAAAGATCAAATAGTTACATGTTTAACTTAATGAGGTATTCTCTGTGCTCACTATTGTGTGCAAGGTTCATTTGTTTTCTTTTTACCAGGGATTGAGTGGAAGAGGATACATTTGTCCTGTGCCAAAAGCAAGTATTTCAGAAGGAATGTGCAACATGGTTATTTAAAAACATGATACACATTTTTAAAATTAATATTCTGTGACTGCCTTCCCCAACCTAGTACCACCCAGGTGGTTTTGACTATGATTCCTATCAGCCCTGACTTTCAGCCATGCTGTCTGGAGCTTATCAGGCTGGGGAAAGCTCCTCTGTGGGTTGAATCTTCTAGATTACATTAGAGACACTTAACTCCCATCAAAATCACTGGGATGCTAGTCATGCCTTAGGTTCTATTGATTTTAGGGGAACGTATTCTGGATCCACTGCTTTGCTTTTGTGTTTCACTAACAAATGTTGAATGTTTCCTTAGTGTCTATGTGCTTTTTTCCTGAGAAAACTATGTTATAAAGTTTGACAGGTCTAGGTGTGCCGTATATTTGTATGTGTGCAATAAAAGCTAATTAAATGTGATATTCCTTTTGAAACTGGAAAATAGTGTCCTTGCATGTTCAGTTCTGTAGCCGTGTTTAGTCAGATGTCACAGAAGGGACCCGACATTGTTTTTAATGAATTAGAGATTTATTTAATGGTAAATGAGAGATGACTTTCTATTAATTAACTTGAGTGATAGCTTGGAAAATCTAATTTGCACTAAATTCTGTATGATGTTGCATGCATATCAGCAGAAGTACTAGATTGTGATCATATTCTAGGATATGAATAATTATTTCTAGAGGAAGGAATAAACAGTTTAAATGAGGCTGTTAGAATTTATGTCTCTTGCGAATTTGATGGCAAGAGGGTCTCAATCCCTGATCATCTAGGTTGTATGTTGTACTGTTCGATTTTGTTCTTTATTTGACATTAGCCATTATATTTTGACTAGTCCAAAAGCAATATTGCCACTACTGTTGTCCCGTTTTACTCTGTTAAAAACTACTTTGCAGTATAATCTAAAATATATTTAAAATCAGATGTAACGTACAGTACAAAACATAAGCTAATATTTCAAAATGTTTCGCATTAAATAAAAGGCAGGCAGCAGGACATACTTTTATATTTGGCATTTCTTTTTTATTGTATGATTATTTTATGATTTCTGTAATAATTTACATCAAAATAAGTTTCACAGTATATATTTTTATCGGGGCTTCTATAGAAACAATGAAAGTCAATATTTTGATTGTCATTTTTTATTGTGTTGCTTGTTGTGAGCTACACTGGAGTGTATTTCTTCGTTGGGGCAGGTGTTAATAAAATGAAATAAATCTATACTATTAAACTGTCCTTGCAGCAGATCTTTATTGGGTTAATGAGTCCCAATTATTAAGAATTAAGTACTGAGTGTTGTACATATTGGAGGTGTTCTGTAGCAGAGTGACAAGTGGGAGGGGCTTTTGGGCAGTTATTCAGCAACTGACAATTCCTCTGCTATGTAAATCATTTCTACATTTACATTTGTTTAGAGGAGCCTGTGAGATTGGTAAATCTCAGCTAAATGACAGTTTGGTGAGTACACTCGTACCTTGGTTGTCAAATGCCTTGGTACCCGTACGTTTCGGTTCCCGCACGATTGAAACCTGATTTCTGGTTTTTGAACGGTTTTTTGGGTGCCGAGCGTTCAATGGGACTTCTGCTATTGTTTCACATTTCGGAAGTCGAACAGACTTCTGGAACGTATTCTGTTCGAACCAAGGTACAACTGTCTTTTATTTGATTTTTGCAATAGGTGATACCCTTGCTCTGACGTAAACATTACAAATCACTTATTTCCCTTGAAAAAGAATCTTCGTACAGATTTTTGGAAAGGATTTTAAAACATAATCCTAACACAAGAAATAAGCTATTTATAGCTCAAGATAAACCCATGAAATGGTCAATTATGATTTTCCAAACAAACCACAATCTGCAGAAAGGATTGTTTATAGCTTAGTGATAATGGTTTGTTTCAACAAAACAAACCATGGTGCCTAGTTTGGGCACAGCACTAAACCAAGGATCTCAGTTTGCATTGTCTGCATGTTAACAGAGAGGAACAAAGCAAGCATGATAGGCATATTAACTATGGTTTACCTTGATGTGCAAATAAGGATATATCTATTTGATAGACTACAGAGTGTTTGATGGTCAGTCTGTTGGCAACACAGAAGCCAATGGAATCTTATAAGTGAAGGAGATGGAAATCAGTCTGAATGTTTACATGAGAAATGGAACATGGAGCATGCAGTTTCAAGCTACATCATTCTCTTGTGTGGCTTCCACTGATTTCAGTTGAGCTTTCTTAGGAGATTTCTTAGTGTAGTGTGTGTTTAAATTAGTGACTACAGAAAAGGTAAAGGGACCATATAATTCAGGTATAAAGTACTCTATGAATAACTGCAAAGAAAGCATCTAAGAAAGCTTCAAAGAACCATAATAAAGAGCAGGAAACATCCATGAAGGTAAAATGTGTATCTCAGAAAACATTCTTTGGCAATATCTCATGTCTGATCATTCTTTTATGTGTTTATCTGCATGCATCTGAGGGCTAAAACTGGTTTTGTCCCTAGGGATCTGTCACTGTGAGTAGAAGGGTTTAGGGGAGGAAGTATGGGATGGCAATGGAGAGAAATGTTCAATCACAAGTTGGCAAAAATGGAAATAATTACATTTACCAGGCTATAAATGAGTCTTCAAAAGGCTCTGCGTCTTGAAAGAACTGGTAAAATCCTTGACAGGTCTGCACTTGATTAAAAATTATGGGGATGCTTAACACGTCTTTGTTCTTAGGACCAAATACTCAAGGTAGAGAATATATCGTGATCTTGACGCAGTTGGAAAGAGTTTCATTTCACCTGAGATCTGAAAATTCCTGTATAAAACACATGTGTGTTCAAATTCTTTGTACTCTTCCATGCAGTGCTTTTATTGTGAATTAAAAGATGGTTCAAATCTTTCCTTGAGTGTATCTGACTTTTCGGTGGAACTTTTCAAAATAATCACTAAACTTCAGAAATGGGTAGACACAATACAGATTGTAGCAAGGTCATTTTTTCCAAGGGCTTGGAAGCCCAACCTCTTGAGATCCTAGATCAAGAGATTCCGGGAACTGGGAGCTTCTGGCACTAAACTTCCACTGAACTATGGCTCACCCCAAGGTCATGTGCAAAGCATGATTTTATATGCATGCAGTTGTTTTGACCCATTTTCTGTTAAAACCTAAAACATTTTATAAAAGTAAAGTCTATAAAAAGTATTTTTAAAAAAGGGTATGTGATGACATAATAACCTTTTCTTTTGTGGAAGGGGGTCTTTTGGATTATCTCACCTCTGTTACTGTTTGTTTCCAACACAATATGGTTGTAACCCAATACCCAGCTCTTGTTACCAGTGAGGCTGGGTTAAATTACACTTCATCCTACAGAAACGGAGCCTATAGCTATGACAGCAAACAAACTGGCTGCCCTGAGAGTAGAATTGGTTTGGCAACATGCATAAGCATGCACAGGCATAAAAGACTAGTTATACCAATGTCACTGCCACTCTGATGGCCTAATGTCATAGAACAAGGGTGAGGAACCTCAAGCCTGGAAGCCAAATCCAGACTTCTCTATCTGGTCCATAGGACTCTCGCCAAGCCATGCACTCTTTGGCCTTGCTCTGTGTCCTCCTTGAGTGCGGTTGCCTGACACCTGAACAATGATAATGCCTCTTTCTTACCTACACTGAGAGCTGTGGGTGTATAGAAACCTCTGGTCTTTGCTTAGCTAAAATGTAGCTCCTTTCTGTTGCTGCACCTGCCTCTGGCTACACCTTTTGCTTGTGGTCACAGCCACTACTGGCAGAAGGCCTCTGGAAGGTTGTCCTTGAGGAAATGCAGCCCTCTGGCTGAAAAGGGTTTCCCATCCCTGTCACAGAGTGTTACTTGAGTGAGTTGGCCTCTCTAGGTTCCACCATTAACGCTCTTCAATTCCACTCAGTATTGCCTCCTAGAGCAGTTGGGTGCAAATGTGGCTGCTATGGTGGTGGCGATTATTACCCACAACTGTAATTGAGCCATGCCAAGACACGTTCCGATGCAGATACGCTATCCTAGGTTAGCGTGATAGAGTATATAGCAACAGAATTGTGTTTGCATAAGTGCTGCAGTGCTTTGTCTCCATTCTGTAAACAGTGTTAACTGGGTATCTTGGAACTGTAATGAAAACCACTTGAAGGTGCCCAGGAGTATAAGAGCAATTTCTGTGTTGAGCCAGTACTGACTGAAGTGTCTGGAAGCAGACTTGTAAGAGAGCTCTTATATGTTTCTAGATGACTATAGGAAACTCCCAGAAGAATGGGAAAATTCTAGTTTCTGACCAGTTCATACATAGCAAACCATGAGTGAATCAGAAGTTGTCCCCCCAAAAAATACACACCAGGGCTTGTTTCTCCAAAGCTCATGCCTTTGAAACTTGGTGAGCCTATGGGGTGAGGTCGTTTGGATCTAAAGCTACCTGTAGTGATCTTGCCATGTCCATTTGGTATTAAAAAGGCCCTGGCCACCAAACTCTCATAGTCATATTGTGACAATTCACTTCATGCTGCTGGGCCAGGAGTTGTACCGCCTGTTTTATCTGCTTATTTGCCAGCAATGCTTCTCATAGGATTGCTCTGCTGTTCCATAAAACTAAAGAAATGATTAATGATTCTCTGAAAACCGAGAAAGCAAGCTGTTCAAAACATTTTGCAGGCTTTTCAACCAAGCCATTGGGTCATCTCCTTGGATAGATTTGGAGACTTTCCGGCTTCCCTACTCTAGAGATAAAACAGTTTTTGACAGCCCTGCATTCCAGGCCTATTATGACTTGAATGAATTAAGAACAATAGATTTCAGTTGTAACTCACTTCCAAGTATTTATGCTTAGATGTGCAGCCTCGGGCTGCAACATTCCCCCTACAAGTTAACTTTCTCATTATTACTAAAAACAAATAAAATTCCATAACACTTTGTTGTAGATGTATCTAGCAAATGAATGCTGTGACTAATTGGCATGGTTCAGCCATAACAGGAAACTAGTTCCCATTCTGAGAACAAGCCTTGGGATTCTGTGCTTCCTTCTCTTGTGCGTCAGAGAAGATTAGGCACTGCCACTTTAAAGAAGTCATAGCTCCCTGTAATGTGCAAATAACTGTGGTTTGTTTAAACCAAAAATTGGGACTGTGACCCTCCAGTTGTTGGACTTGTTGTTGTTTATTCGTTTAGTCGTGCCCGACTCTTCGTGACCCCATGGACCATAGCATGCCAGGCTATTGTTGGACTACAACTCCCATAATTCTTGACCATTGTCCGGGAATCCCACATTGGGAGGGCATGGTGTTGTTGATAGGGTGTAGAGGGCATGGGTAGGCAAACTAAGGCCCGGGGGCTGGATCCAGCCCAATTGCCTTTTAAATCCGGCTCGCAGACGGTCCGGGAATCAGTGTGTTTTTACATGAGTAGAATGTGTGTTTTTATTTAAAATGCATCTCTGGGTAATTGGTGGGGCATAGGAATTCATTCATTTTCCCCCTTTCAAAATATAGTCCACCCCCCCACACACAAGGTCTGAGGGACAGTGGACCGGCCCCTGCTGAAAAAGTTTGCTGACCCCTGGTGTGTAGGGGGTTGGACCAGTACCTCAGAGACTAGGGTTCAAATCCCCACTCATCCATGAAGCTCACTTGGGCCCATCACTACCCAGCATGAGGATACAACATGGAGGAGGAGTGGTGGGTTAGAAATGTAATATAATCATGAAATACGGTTGTCCCCAATCTCTTGAACACAAAAGAGTAGAGAGTGAGAGAATCTGAGGCTCATTGCAGCTTTCTCATGTAGCAGGAAACCACAGTTTTCCATCCGGTTTCAATGTCTCCCATTACTTCTGAACTTAATGAAGCATCCTATAGTGTAATCCATATTTGCACTGTTAATTTAAGGAATTCTCTCATAGTAAGATACTGTTTGCCCTTCTAAATAATATACTGAAGCAGATGGACGGCTAGGTTTTCTATTCCCAGGATTTATGATGGCCACTTAAATGGTGGGCTTAGTTTTAAAGAAAAGAAAGATTACGCATAGCACAAAAGAAAATGGCTGTGAAGGTTTCAGTCAGGTGAAGATTTAATTTCAATAAGAGCTAAAAGGCCTGGTATTCACAGCTTATTACAGCATCTGGAGATGTGGGCGGTAGCTAAGAGAGACAGGCTCAGATATCATCCTAGATGTAGGCAGCAGCTGCAGTACAGATGAAAAAGAGGACTTGGTTCAGCCACCAATTCTGTTTAGTTTTATTTGTTGCAGAGATAAAATAAATGCTTGAGATCAAAGATCCCATTTAGAAGCCTGTCTTCCTAAGTCACTCACCACATACACACAACTCATAGGACATTAAAAAGCTATTTACATGCAAACAGCAAAAACATGTGGGAAAAAAATCTCACCAGGGAACATTTGTGGATTTCTTTAATAATAGTTTTCCTGTAAAGTATTCCATGCATTTGAACTTTAAAAAGATGCCAGAAGGGTGTAACATCAAATCTGTCTTTGCTGAAAGCTCTGTCCTTTCCTCCCTAGTTGTCCCCCAACCAGATTCAAGAAATACCAGTAAATAAACGGAAGGACGGAGAAGTTAAAAGTAGGATGAGCAAGAGTGTGAGGGAATTCTACTTTTAAGAAGTGTGCAGCTCAAAGAAGGCAGGGTTTTTTCCCTTACAATTGCCCCACACCAAATCATAGCAATTTGGCCGCCTGCTTCATACAGGAAGTCGTTTATTGTAATGATAGTCTGGTGCAGCAACGATAATTCCTCTTTCCCAAAGATCTGTGAGATGGATTTGACATTATCCGTTCATTCCTTCCATCCATCCTACTACTTGTTACGGATAGTCTGTTTCTAAAGCTTCGTATGGAAGCCTTTTGTTAAACACTGCCGCAATTCTTGGCTCGGTTACCTTATATTTTTTTATCTCCTTAGTCATTTTTAGAAAATAATAAGCTCCCATTCTTTTTTGTTGTTGGTTTTTAATCTTGATTAAATTGTGTAGCTCAGTACTTTCCAACAGAGCTGTATTGCAGATATAAAATATGCCATCAGAAGAAAGAAAAATGCTGGATTTTTAATGCACCATGAATTTGCAGAAGAATTTGTGTATCTGTTGCCAAAATCTGATGTCAGATACAGCCATATAATTAGGCCTAAAATCTTGACAACTGTATTTAAACCTCCTGAAAGTTAAGACTGTCCTGCTGCTCACCAAGTTAATTTAGTATTATAATATTTAACTGGGAATAGTGCCTGACTTTGCTTTTATGCATATGATTACAAGCTTTGCAACAATGATATTAGAAAATATTTTCCCAAGCACCAGAAGATCGAACAGAAAATAAAGCAAGCAGAACGACAGTCTTGCTCAGAGGTTAAAAAGGGAATATTTAAATATATTGCAATCATCTATATTTTAATGTGAGATGAATATATTGTACTCTTGAAATCCTGTTTTTCCATTTGAAGTACAGATGCTGAATACGTTTTATACAGCACAATCAATACAACGTTATTAGAGCTGAGATTGTTCTATTAAAAAACCTCTACAAAATTAAGATGAGGCTGAATTTTAAATCCTTTTGTACCTTCACATATTTGATTAAAATATTCCATTAACTGAGCAAAGGCAGTCAGTTAATGGAATACTGTATAGTAAGAGGTGTTTTTGCTTTTTTATTATTTCCTTGGATATTCCATCTCACTATTTTCCTTTGATTAGATATGAGTTCCTACAGAACACCTTTTGACTCCACATTATTTTTACTTGCATTTCACATGTAAGGGGCATCTATTTGTGACTTGCAGCCTATGTCCTTACACGTCATGCAGTACAAAGAGACTTACTCTCTAGTAGGTATGGTGCCTGGCGTGCTCTGGTCCATGGGGTCACGAAGAGGTGGACACGACTAAACGACTAAACAACAACAACAAGGTATGGTTAGGATTGAACCCTTAACGTTACTGTAGCTTTACTGGCTGGACTTAGAAGTTCTAGAATAAACAGAACCTTGAGTTTCATTTCAGCCTGGATTCATCCCTGAGTGCTGTTCATACACTGTGACACAAATCCTGAAGTTACAAAATAACTGTAATGACGCTGAACCCCCAAGTAGCCGAGGCTGCCCTATGGTGCCCTTTACCTTTCATTATTGTATTTATGTAATTAACACATCATACAAATGAGCCACTGGCAGAATCCACCCTGTACTTTGCTTTGCACATTTTAAGAGTTGACTGGAATAAGGAGAACAGATTTGTTGTGGCATCCAGTGGCGTCTCCTCTGTTGATGGAAGGCATCCATCAATGAAATGAGGGAATGCTGCTATTGACAATTTCTCCTCCTGTGACCTCCCCCAAATCTGCTCCAAAGGACCCCCAAAAATCGGGGGCAGTTTTAGGCAGGAACGAGTGGATGTGACAGGTAGAGGGAATTGCCTCCTTTTCCACCCCACAAATGGATGTCTTACGAACTCTCTTCTGACAGCATTGGACAACACCCTCAGTGCCTAAATTTTGCTTTGGTAAGTTTATTTTGATTTGTTATACTAAATTATTGTTCTTGGGGATATCCTTGGAGCACCCTTTCCCTATGCTTCAGTGTTGGTAGTTCATTGGCAGAAGCTTCGAAAGTGGCCTTTGGCAGGGGTGGCTAGCCTGTAGTCTTCCAGATGTTGCTGAACTCCAGCTTCTGTCAGCTCCAGCTAGCATGCCCAATGGTTAGGGATGATGGGGCTTTCAATTCAGTAATATCTGGAGAGCCACAGGTTAGCCACTGCTAGTTTACAGGAGGTTCTGTGCATCTACTATTTCATTCTCATTCATCTAATTCACTCAGATCCTGTACAATGTTTTGTTCCTTTATTTCCCAAGCAAAGTCGTGATCCTTACTGTATCTTGGTCAAGAGACTGAGATGAGCTGCTCTGCTGTGACATAATTTCTGAGCTATCTCTTGGTTTGTTTTCAAAGGCAAGGGGGAAAAGAAGGTGGGAAACAGGAAAGTTGGGAATGGAGGGGGTGGGAACAGAAGAAAGGTAAGAGATGGAGGTTTGGACCAACCCAAAGTCTGCTTCCAAGACTACTGATCTAAAGCAGGTTGTTAGGCTGGGTTACATTTTGGTGCCTGTTAACCCACTAATTATTCCTGCTGGACCAAACTTGCCAGTAAAATGGCAAGGTATGAAACCAGGGGATGGAATGTTGTGTGGGATCTGTTCCCTTGGGCTTCCACTGACGGAACAGGCTTGCCTGCCCTGCCCAGATCTCCAGCAGCAACAAGAAAGGCACCATTCAAACAGGTGAGTGCTCTCACAATGCCCTTGGGAACATGTGTTCTCTGAGGTTCAGTAAAACGTTTGTGTCCGGCATTCAAAGACATCATAAAAGAATGGTAGTATTTTAGGTGTAGAATGCCCTGTGGCCTTCTTGGTATATTTAAATGATTGCTAAAGAACAGAGGGGTTTTTATTCAGCCAAAGATAGATGAATTAATGGTTAACAGCCCAACTTGAAACATTGAAAGTGGTGGAACTGTCTTTGATTATTATCACATTTTTTACAGGGGGGTATTTTATCATTATTACTACCCTGTGAGATAAGTCTAAGTCAAGGGTGGGAAATCTCCATGCTTCCTGAGACGTTGTTGGACTTCAACTCCCATCAGCCCCAGTTACCATGGGCCAGTGGTCAGAAAAGATGGGAAATGTAGTCCCTGGAGTGTACCAACTTCCCATTCCAAGGGCTAAGGCACAGGGTCTGATTGAAGCTTTGTGGCAAAATTCGAACCTGGGTCTCTCTGGTAACCACCATACCACACTCTGGGTAGATCCACACTATATATTTACAGCTCATCTGGTGCACAATTAAAGCACCCGACTTCCCCCAAAGAATCCCAGGAACTGTGGTTTCTTAAAGGCGTTGGAAATTGTACCACCGTGAGAGGGAAATTGCAGAATCCTTTCTTTTTAAATGTTTCTTGGGTGTACTTTAAATATATGGTGCAGATCTGCCCTAGCCCGCAAGGTTTATTCTGGCAGCCTTTGGAAGAAAGTCGCTTCTTGCAATACAAAACCTGCAGGTAGAATGCAAAGTGCTTTGGACAGTATTTCGAGGAACATTCTGACCTCCAGGCTCTATTTTCCAGTCTCAGCTTCTGACCTGCAGTACCTTTTCTGGGATAATAAGACTGGCCCACCTCACATGGTTGCTGTAACGATCATAGAACGAGGTATATGAAATTCTGTGGACACTTGAAATGCACTTTATAAATCCTAAGGTTGCCAAGGCCAAGGGAGAAGTGTTTTTGCTCCTCACAGCACACTGCTCCTTCTGAACTTTGATTCACAACAGAGGTTCTTGAACTGTCATCCACAGAAAGGCTGTGGAACAGTTAAGCATATCTGTACTTGGACCTCTGTTTAGTTTATTATTTTATTTTTATATCCTGACAAGAAAGATCAGTTTTGCAGAACTTGGCTCCCAAAATCACCACATCCATCGCATGAGAAAGCAAATGCTAAGGTTATTAAAATTTGAATTAGTTTCTATAGATTTTTTAATAGAAGAAGAAGAAGAAGAAGAAGAAGAAGAAGAAGAAGAAGAAGAAGAAGAAGAAGAAGAAGAAGAAGACCCCACCCCCAAACAATGTTCAAATGATCCACCAAAAAAAGACAAATTTGAGAACCACTAATGTATAGCATTTTTACCTTACCCAAGGTATTCAGAGAGCCATACTTGATTCCCTTCCCATTCCCCCCCCTTTTTGTGTTACCTAGGCAGACGTGCCCCAGTCCTTGTCTAAAACTGTAGACGTATGTGAGTTTCATAGGCAGATCAAACTGTTTCTGCGTTTTCCTTTGTCCTCTGCTGCTTGGATACCACAAGTGCTGTTTGTACAGCAATTTTAAGTGTGTCACACCTTTGTTAATGAAAGTGTGTCTGTTCTCCCTTGTTCTGCGTCAGGTGGACCAGAGCTTAGGTTCCAGCCCTCTGCAGAGAGTTTTTCTGACATCTGATTTAAAGGAATGTGTAAATTGCCTCATGTGGTTAAGTCAGTAGGTAATCTATTTTATTGTACCTAGTTAATGCCTAATTCCAAACTGTAAAGGCAAAATGTGTTTGAGGGAGAGAAATACTATAAAAGGAAATAGAACTTTAGAACCTTCTAGGCTTTAGTGTGCCAGCTAATGCATCCATCCACCTTGAGTGATTTTCCTGGCTGTTATGTGTCCTTGAACTGAAATAACACTTATTGCCTGCCTTAAAGGAGGATGGGTAGCTAGATACCATTGTCCTTTGCATGGCGGGAATGTAACCTACTGTGCACAGATAAGAGTCACAACTGTTGCTCCGCCCAGTTTTGCTTCTGGGCCCACCCACTGTTTTGCATATGTCCCCGCCCACCACTGGCTTGCAGCACCCATAAGGCAATGTGGCCATGCAGCTGAAAAACGGTATCAATACCCCCATTTTTAAAAAAATATAAATCATAGGTGCAGCAATTATAGTTTCCGGATCCAAATGTTCGTTCATTTCAAATCTCTCAAAAACACTTTAAGAACCTAAATTACAGTTCCACAGCATTATCCCTGTTCAGAGTGCTTAAATAGCAGAGTGCTCTGCTATTGTTTCAACACCAGAGAAAAGGTACACTGGATTCAGAAGACTGGGTGGCAGGATTTTACATTGTAGGACCATGGATTCTACATGTGTAGAACTGTTTCCCGTGATTAAAGTGTTTAAATTAACATTTCCAGTCAAAAATAATTTATTTTAACTGCCGTTCCCTGGAATTTCTGACTTTTAAAGTGGGCGGTATTGATTATGCATCATTGCAACAAAGAACACTGAGCTCATTGAAGTGCATCAAAAAAGGAGAATGCTTTATATAATGGTCAAGGATCTTGTTCCAAGCAAGAGACATAACTCATTTCAAGGCCAGTGTCTGCTGCTCTTTAAATACCATGACTAAGGCCAATGAACATCATGTAAATAACAGCACCACTGCAAACTGGATCAAGTATTTGCCCTATTTGACCACCATCAAGTACTTTTTTAAGATTTAAGGGTGTTTTGTTCTGTTTTTACAAAGTAGCCCTCAAAGAAGGGCATTCGAATTTTCAGCAGCTGTGTCATGACATAATATTGGCTTGCATCTTCCATTATTTTAAGATTTGTGTGGAAGAACATACAAGAAGCAGAGGGTCAAAACATGGAAATCATCCAAGGACTGTAGGCAAGCAAAGGGGAAGCGACATGATAGAAGTGTATAGCACCATGCATACTGTGGAGGAAAGTAAGTTTTCCTCCTTTTCTCATAATATTAGAAATTGGGGTCATCCAATGAAGCTGAGCGTTGGAAAATTCAGGGCAGACAATACAACTTCTTCACACTTTGCATAGTTGAACTTCAGTCTGCTACCACAAGATGTAGTAATGGCCAACCTGGATGGTTTGGTTTTTTAAATCATTTTTATTAATATTCCAATGAAAACAGTCAATTAACATATCCATAATCATAACCCAATTAAAAACAATAAATTAAAAACAAACCAAATTACAGTCTTAATTATTAATTTTTCCAGGCTTCCAATAGTCTGGGCCTCTTGAAGTATATCTCCAATATCTTCGTTCCTGCCTTCTTCTGTTGTTCTCATATTTTCCACATTCCGATCTTATCACTTTAAAGTTCTCCATCCCTGGCTATGTGATTCTAAATCATGTCAGAAATCATATATCCTTTCATCCATCAAATACAGCTTTATTTGTAAATATGTATTTTTCCAACTGTCTATTTGCCAGCGCAGCTTTTCCTGACTTCATTCCAATCTTCCAATCCAGGCTGCTGTCCATGTCTATCGTTTAGAGTTTAATGACACAGCGACTCCCATGTTGTTAACTTATTCCAATACAGGCTGTTGTCCAAGCCTGTCGTTTGAAAAATTGTTAGGCATACTATTTGCAATATTGCAATGTAAATGAAATGTATTCCACAGTTATAAGTCATTTGGCGATCAATCAGCTTTTGGAGACCACACAATCCCCTCTTCTGGGCCCTAGAAGGGGGGCTACTATACATCCATTTAGCCTTCTCTCTCACTCATAATAAAGAAATTCTGCAAACAGATGCACTGTATGTTATCCCAAATTATTTTCTCAAGTCGCTACAAAGTCAGCCAGCAAGCATCTCCCACTTCCCTTGAAAAAGGGAGGAACTCTCATATTTTCTGTGCTGCGTTATATTAACAAGCGCCATCTTGTTTCTTCTTTTATCTTTATCAAGTCTTTCAAGTCTAAGTAAAGCTGCGCAATTGAATACTTAATTATAAATAGAAGTCCGTCTGTACTTTTTTTAAAAAAAATAGGTTTCTTAATGAGGCTTGGGGTAGAAAAACAATTGTAGGTATTGAGAAGAGAAAAAGAACGTACCAATCACCTCTGTAATCCAAACAAATAATCTCTTTTAAGTCTGACCTTAAACACCAGGGACTGTGCAGTTCTGCAGGTTTTTTCTCAGTCTTCTTCGGTCCAGACTATGTCTGTTTGTTGTCCAAATCTAATTATTTTATCAAACAGATATTTCCAGCTATGAGAGTGGCTTCGGAGAGTGCCAGCCGTGTCGTGCTCTGGGACCCAGCGTCCTGCCACTTGCACCTTGATGCAAGCTGGCAATCTCGGACAATCTGCGGGTCTACGAGACAGTCCTCCCCCACCCTGGGGAGTCTGCCAGGGCTAATTGCCCCCATATCAGCCCTAAATTACCGGCACAGCTGAGGTCTGATCATATGGGTGTCAGCCATTTCTCACTGCCGGAAACAGGAAGTCCAACCTGGATGGTTTTAAAAGGCAAATTCATGGAGGATTCGACTATGAGCAGCTGTAAATCATGATGGCTGAATTGCAGTATGCTTCTGTGCATCAGTTCCTGGAGATACGAGTGGGAGAGTACTGTTTGCTTAATGTCCTGCTTGTGGCCTTTTTTTATTAGGCATCTGGTTTGCCGCTGTGAAGACTGAATACTGTATTAGATAGACCTCTGGCACAGCTCTTGTTATGATCATATCTGATGCATAATATGTTCCCCTTATGTACTCTATGCAGCTGCACTATTATGCTTGGGCAGCCAGAAATTTCTTCTTAGGACAGGGATAGCCATGGTGGTGTCCTTCAGATGTTGGGAGCTACAACTCCTCCATCCTTGACTATTAGCCATGCAGACTGGGGCTTCTGGGAGTTGTAGTCCCAAACACTTAGAGAGCAACATGTTGTCTCTAGGGCTGACAAAATGGGAAGGGCTACCAGTCTTGACCCTTCAGTTCCTTGAAGAACATGCTTCTAACATAAGCTACTGTTCAGTAGCAAATGACACTTTATTATAGTGGGGTACAGTACGTACGATTAAAATGTGACTGCAATTTTTAAAATCTATAAATAGACAATAAAGAACTTGCAAACATGCATAACTTGAAAACTCCAGTTGGCAGATGTGTACTATCCATATGTGATTGTACAAAGGGTGCTCAAATAACAGTTGCAGGTTAATTATCATTGGCCTGCAGGAATTTATTAAATTAAACATATTCAAGGAAGATGGGTTTTTGGCAATGGCTAACAGCCAGTAGCTAAATTTCATGTTGGCAATATAAATTCACCTTTAAATATTCCTTATGTATTTGCCAATCCATTGTAGTGTTAATCCATGTAATGTAATCAATCAAACACTTTAAATTCTGATTCCCGATTACACTAGGCCTTGGTCCAAATGATTTTGCAAGGAACTGATGTGCTTCAGTGTGTTGCACAATGAGAGAAGTGACAGGGGTCTATTAGCTGAGATCACAACGAGGAAGTGATTTGGAAGGAAGATTCCATAATGGCTTTTCCTACAAAGGATGCAGTTGAAAGAAGTGCCAAGATTCCTTAACCTGGTTCACTACCTCAGAACAAGTCTCCTCAGTGTAGTTCTAATATCTCCCCACCAAATTTAGCTGCAAGAGCCTCACTTCGAAGGCTCTAGAGAAGGTGAAGCAAACTCTGAGGGGATGGCATATATTAATTTTATGTAGAGATAGACAAATCTACTTGTTAAGATCAACTGATTCGTTCCCCCTGGGTCTGGAAGAGCAAATACTACTGAGAAGTGGCAATCTAATCCTGTTAGTACTGTTCTATTTTAGGAGGATCTCTGATGTATCCCGGGAACTTTGCAGTCTACTAGGCTCTTTATATAATTCTGTTTTATTAGAGCAACAGAAGTGAAACAGTTCACTTACTCCCTGAGTGCTTGTACTTCTACTCTAAAAATAAATATATATATTTTTTGCTGTTTCTGTTCAAGTAGCCTTGTAATTCAGATGAATCCTGTTTGAGCTTTTATTGTGAGTTGGGTGGTTTGTTTTATATGCATGCATGAGAGGCAGGGTCTCCCCAGGGTCCTCTGCTATAGTCAGAACACTCTTAAGTGTGATTTTAATTTGCATGTCTACATATCCTGCATCCACAGGAAAATGCAAACACAACTCAGTGGCGGTTTCAGCATCTGGCTAGCTGATATCACAAGAAGCATTAGGGCTTGGTTACAGCGGTGAGGGTATTGGCGGCAAGCCTCTTGGCTCGGGTGGCGGTACCGTTAGGCATTGGAATATGGAGTTGTCTGGTGTGTTTGAGGACTGGTTGTAGCCATCATCCAACCCTCCTCTTATAGGGGTATCCCCTTAAGGCAGGGGTGTCAAACTCAAATTCATCGGGGGCCGCACCAACAGTTTGGTCACCCTCAAGGGGCCGGTTGTATCTGTAGGACTATGTGTCCACTCTTTATTATCATAAATTATTGTCACTGCATTCAATTATTACTGTTTTTTGTAATAATGTAAGTAATAACTAGCTCTGAAAGCAGAAACATAGTCAGAATAATGGCAAGTAGATATTCAAATGTACAATTATTGTACAATTTATTGAAAAATGATTTTTGGTAACTGCACTGGGTGGTGGAGGCTCGCTAGGGTTTCATGCAGGACCTTTGCAGAACTACTAGTACCTGGAGATGCTGGGGTCCTTCTGCATGCAGGACAGATGTTCTGCCAGTGAGCCACCACCCTTCACCAAAGGGACTGGCTGAGGTTGACTCACTGGAGCTGCTCTCCTGGTTCCAGGGTTTAAGGGCCAGAAGTATAAAGCAGCACCCTATGTTTCTGAGGAGAGGGAGGGAGGGGAGGGAGGAAGGGAGGAAGGAAGAAAAGAGGGAGCAGGAGGGAAAGAGGAAGGAAAGAGGGGAGAGAAAGAAGAGTAGGAAAGAAGGAAGGGAATAAAGAAGGAAAGAAAAAGAAAGAGGGAGAGAAGACAGAAAGGGTGAAAGAAGGAAGGAAGTAGAGGGAAAGAAAGAATAAGAATGAGGGAGAGGAAGAAATATGGGAAGGACGGAAGGAAGAAAGGAAGGAAGGAAGGAAGGAAGGAAGGAAGGAAGGAAGGAAGAAAGAAAGAAAGAAAGAAAGAAAGAAAGAAAGAAAGAAAGAAAGAAAGAAAAGAGGGAGCAGGAGGGAGAGAGGAAGGAAAGAGGTGAGAGAAAGAAGAGTAGGAAAGAAGGAATAAAGAAGGAAAGAAAAAGAAAGAGGGAGAGAAGACAGAGATAAAGAAGGAAGGAAGGAGTGGGAAAGAAAGAATAAGAACGAGAGAGAGGAAGAAAGAAAGGGAAGGGGGGGTCGCCGCCTTGATTCAGCGCCAGAAAAGAGCGCGAAGGGACCCAGGGGCAAAAAGCGCTGCTGGGTGCTTTGTCTGTGCTTCAGCAGCAGCAGCAGCCGTTTCCAGGCGACGAGCCATGGCAGGAGGACGAGGATTCAAAGTGCTACAGAGCACTGCTGCGTCGCAGAGGCTCGAGACTCTCCGTGCGGCGCTGCCGGGCGCTGACCCGGCAAGCTGCCTCCTCCTCCTCCTGCTGTGGCTCGGGGCGCTCCACGCAGCGCTGCTCCGGCCGCCTTTCTACCACCCCCCCGGCCCCAGCTGTTTGTCGGCGCTTTGTCGGCGCGGCGCTTCAGCAGCAAGGTCCCGCTGCTGGGTCCCGCTGGCTGGGGCGCTCGGCGGGCCACATGACGAGGTCTGGCGGGCCGGATTTGGCCCGCGGGCCTTGTGTTTGACACCCGTGCCTTAAGGGATCTGGCAGTCGTGGATCCCGTCCGATGCCTTGCTGGGGGCTAGGACCATGGCACGACCCCCGGTGACACCAGGGGGAGCTTTCAGTTGTATTTGCATCAACAGGCTCCTCCCTCGGGGTGTTAACCTTATATGACTCCCCGCTGAGCGGGGTGGAGTCATGCTTGCTAGGGTGTCCAATGCCTAAGCCAATACCTCTCTCTTGCTCTAACCAATAAAGTTGTGGCCTTATTTTACCCATTAACTCAAATCCATGTGTCACTGTGTTCTTTATTTCTCGGGGGGCGGGTCCTCGAATCGCAATGAGCCCTGCGTCTCTATTGCCAACTTCACAATAATAATGGCGGGGATCGTATACCAAGTTTGCAGAGCCTGGTTGTTAGGACAAGTTGTGAAGCTTTCTGACTATACACACAGAGAAAGGAATCATTTCTGATTCATACCCTATTTACTCCTAAGTAAGCGTGAGCTTGCAGACATCAGTCAAGGTGGCTTCAATTATATATAACTGTGTCACTTTGCAGCAATTGCATGTGAATAGATCTGCATGCCTGTTGTCTTTGTCCATGGAGTTTTCTTGGCAGGGATACTGGAGTGGCTTGCCAGTTCCTTCTCCAGGTGGATCACGTTTAGTCAAAACTCTCCACTATGACCTGTCCATCTTGGGTGGCCCTGCATGGCATAGCACATAGTTTCTCTGAGTTATTCAAGCCCCTTCGCCACGACAAGGCATTGATCTATGAAGGGGTGAGAGCTGGACCATAAAGAAGGCTGATCGCCGAAGAATTGATGCTTTTGAATTATGGTGCTGTGAATTATGGTGCTGGAGGAGACTCTTGAGAGTCCCATGGACTGCAAGAAGATCAAACCTATCCATTCTGAAGGAAATCAGCCCTGAGTGCTCACTGGAAGGACAGATCCTGAAGCTGAGGCTCCAATACTTTGGCCACCTCATGAGAAGAGAAGACTCCCTGGAAAAGACCCTGATGTTGGGAAAGATTGAGGGCACAAGGAGATGGGGACGACAGAGGACGAGATGGTTGGACAGTGTTCTCGAAGCTACGAACATGAGTTTGACCAAACTGCAGGAGGCAGTGCAAGACAGGAGTGCCTGCCGTGCTATGGTCCATGGGGTCACGAAGAGTCGGACACGACTAAACGACTACACAACAACAACAGATCTGCATGTACTTCCTCTACACAGGAATGCAAATAACTGAGAGCCTGAGGGTGTCAGCATGTTGCAGGGGTAGCCAATGTGGTGATCTCCCGATTATACTGAACCACAGCTCCCCTCCTCCCTGACCTGTGGCTATGCTGTCTTGGGCTGTTGGAAGTCGAATGCTACCATTAAGTATGTGAAACGGCTCGGCAGGGCAAGGTGGTAGTAGTGGGTGAAAAAAACCATTCATGTTTCAGTTTGTAATCTTTCCAGAAAAGAAAAGTGGAAGAGCAGTTTGCGAGAGGAGTATATTATATATTTTCTCGTCTTCTTTGTGAGTTGCTGCGTTAAATGCGTTAAATGCACACAGTTGCTTCTGCCATTGAAAGCCCCATGGTGTGAACATTATAAGCATCTTCCTTCATGGGAGTGTTTGTACATTACCCATGCCACTTTTTTTTAAAAAAAAGAAATCAAGAACCTGTTTTCTGCACAGCTTTTACAAATAAAATGAAATGTTGAGTGCAACAACGTCTGAAGAAAAGAAAGATGCCCTTTTCTCACAGTTATTTCTATATGCACAGGTGTGTAGAGTGGTTATGAAAAGGAAGTGGGTGGTTTGATGACAAGTGCAATACAACAGCCTGTTCCGTATTTTGAATTCCCTTATGTAGTTTTTTTTGTATGTTTAAATGCTGCTGAATTTCAGTCTGATGTCATTTTGACTCTCCCCTATGATATTTGAAAATGTTACCAAGTAACAGAAGCTGTTATGCACAAGAGTGACGCTCTCGACATCCGTGGGGTTAGCAACAAAAGAACCTCTTACGGTGTAAATAGGCTGGAGAAGGTCAGCTGTATGTTGTTTCTCATGGAGACAGGTACTTTCAGCCAAACGGGAGCTAGTGAGATATAAGCTTCATCCGCTGGAAGTCTTGGAAACCAGCATAGATCTATTGTCAAGCGAAAATCACCATGGGGAAAGGTTCTCAAATGTTTGGAAGGGTGGTTTTCTTTTTGTGTGTCAAAGGGAAAAAGTGATAAGAGGGTGGCAATACTAAGCAAGTTGTGGAGAAGATCAATAGAAGGTCACCCAAATAATTCCCAATAACTTGGGATCATACAATGAAATCAATTGGCAAGAGATATAAGACAGGCAAAGAACTTTAAATTGGGCATAATTAATTTATGGAATCCACGGCCACAAGATGTGGTGAAGGCCATTCTCTTAAAGTAGGATTAGGCCAGTGTTTTTGGACCCCCCCAGATATTGTCCCGTCATCCTTGACCACTGACTAAGATGGCTAGGGATTATGGCATTTGTAGTCCAACCACTTCTGGAGATTCTGAACTGTGGATTCATAGAGGAAAACTGTTCTATCAGTGGTTGCCAGTCACAATGCAACCACTAGTTTCAGCAACAGCAAACAGAACAGGGGTATTCCCTTCTAATGAGCTTTCCAGAGGCATATGAAGAACAAGCCATTATGAAGAACAAGCCATTGGTTTAGATAGACCGCTAAGTTTTCTCCAGCGTGGCTTCTCTTATGTTTTCATGCATGCATGAGGCACACACGTGGGGGCACCATTGTGTTTAAAGAACTAGTTATTTCTCTTTGAGGGTCACCTTCAGATTCCACTTTTATGACCTAGTGAGCTCTTAGTCCCCACTTGGACTCGGCAAGGTATACTGTTGCTGCTGCTGATATTCCTAAAAGAGAGACTGCCAGAAAAAGGTAACAGTAGTTTAAGAAAAATATTATTGGAACATGGATAACACCCTCCAAAACACTGGCCATATCAGGTAATTGCCTTGATCAAATGCTGAGGATCACAGTCTGGCCATGAAGAAGAAGTCTATTCTAAAGAGTACTTCAGCCAAGGGGTAGGGGCTTTCCCATTGTTCAGGGAATATCTGTGAGAATAAACAATGTGGGATGCAGGAGTAGCTAACTTTATTTAGTTAGCCTCCAGAGCAGGCATGTCAAACATGCGGCCCTCCAGATGTTTTGGCCTACAACTCCCATGATCCCTAGCTAGCAGGACCAGTGGTTGGGGAAGATGGGAATTGTAGTCCAAAACATCTGGAGGGCCGCAAGTTTGACATGCCTGCTCCAGAGGCTGTACGCCAGTGGTGTTGGGTGCAATGTTCTCCACTTTTGCATGCTACTGTATTAGCAAAGAGGCAAAATGGCTAGATTGCTATATAGCAACCTAAGCAGCTTGTCTTGTTTGTTAATAGGATTTACAAGTGGAAAATGCACAGGATGGCTGTAGGACTCGTTAATAGCAATGAAAACTAGATAAGTTCAATGCAGGCATTGTGAAAAAGTAACTGGCTAGGAATAAACAAGCAAACTGGGTAACATGTTAATGACTTTCCTGTAAAATTTCTATTGACAGGTGTTTGTCATAGTGAGATTCTGTTTCTCACAATAAATATTGTGGAAATAGAGAGCTGATGCATCAGCTGAAGACAAGATGAAGATCTCACCAGAATTAAACTTGCATACTTTCAGCAAAAGCTTTGAACTCTGGAATAACTCTCACATTTATTCTTAAAAGAAATTGTCTTCTAACCTTCCTCTAAACACACGTATAAGAAAGATGAAAGAACGCCCCAACCCACAACTTTTTGATAGCTGCCTCCATATTAATCAGCTCCCACACATCATGCCACTGCTCATTATAGCTCAGAAGATTTCCAAATGACTAATCACTCCACCATCATTTTAAAAGATGGGACAAGTTAAAAAAGCTTTGTTCTGCTGTGATTCTATGATATAAGTAATCATATTTGCAATTAGAGCCAAATAAGTAATCTTACTGCTGACATCCTGATCTTCTCACAAGCAGAAAATAGCACCCTTAGGAAGGTGCATGCAGTCCTTTTTGCAAATCTGTCTCCCTTCCCTTTTCTGCATAAAAGAAAATGACAGCCTCTGTTTGTTTTTCATTTTGGAAATTCCTTGTCCTACCACAGCTTCCTTTGTCAGATCTCTTATGCTTTACCTTTGGCAACTTCTGAATTTCCAAAGCCAGGCAGAATGTTTGTGTTCCATTCTGAGCGTTGTGTGTTCCTAATATTTAAGTTTATTAAATATTATATAGCTTTATACATATAGCTTTATGTGGAGGGTTTTATGGGGCTAGTGGGGAGCTAGTGTTAAAGCTCAACCCTATACATGTTTACTTCAAGCTACACCCCGCTGTGTTCAATGGAGTTTGCTCCCATGTAAGGATTGCAGCCTGTGTCACATACTGAAATCCAAATTTTAACATACTGAAGCCGACCCCTTCATCACCACCTGCAAAATTCAGGTAGGTAGCCATGTTGGTCTGAAGAAATGTGCATGCACACGAAAGCTTATACCAGAACAAACTTAGTTGGTCTGAAGGTGCTACTGGACAATTTTTTATTTTTATTTCACATGCAAAATGTTATTGATAGATGAAGATGCAACATGGATCATTCTTACTTATAGTGTTAGTTAGGCACCTCTTGACTGACCCATCATATACATGCTGGTACCCATAGTGACTTTCCGCTTGGACAACAGTGTGTTTTCTTTCGCTATTGGTTCCTCTTCCTGCCTTATCTTCGTTCCTTCTGCAGTGTGTCATGGGTCTTCACTAGTTATTATTTAATAATTGTATTTTATTCATAATAGTTATGCACTGGCTTTCCTCTTACAAGTTCCAGGCAACAACATAACACACAGTAAAACTAGAAATCACAAAACTCTAGGAGCATAGGAAGCTGCCTTATAATGAGTGAGACCATTGTATTCAGGAATGACTAGCAGTGGATCGCCAGCATTTCAGGCAGAGTTCTCTTCTAGCCCTGATTGAAAATGCTAGGGATTGAACCTGCAACGTTCTGCATGCAAACCACAATGGCAGATCAGGAGGCAGAGACAGGTTTTGTTTTATTTACCGTAAGCAGCAATAAAATATCAAAAGCAGAGCAAGGAAGACTAGTTGGTAAAGGCAAGCTTTTAAAAGCCTATTTAAACAAAACAAAACAAAGTTTAAACACTAATTGAAGGGCAATAAATGCCTTGGAATCATCAGCCTTGCCACAACTTTGTAAAATAAGTAATTATTCCTTTTTTCTTTTCTTTTTTACAGATGCGGAAATATACCTGAAAGACAGTTCTGTGGACAAGGCTGCTCAGTGGGCCTTGGATTAAAAGACACTGGTCTTCTGTGTCTAAGCCTAGTACTTTATCTATGAAACAATACATTTTTTTTTTACATATTGGTCTTGTTGTTGTTGGAGATGATACGGGGACATAACCTTTGCAAACACAACTCACGTTACGCAACGAGAGATCAGATATATCACTCACACTCTTTATATCCTTGCCCGTTGCACTGGGTGGCCAGATACTGAACAAGAACACAAGTCACTGAAGGAGAAACATTTGAGGGAAAGCAGCACGTATCATATAAACAACTTACCTTAAGGGTAGGATTAATTATATAACAGAGATCCATTACATTCTGTTGATGCAATTATAAACTATTATAGCTAATTAGTGATTATACTAAATCTGTAAAGAGGAATGTATGCAACACACAGTCAACAGTCATTATCAGTTCCGCTTCTATACCACCTGTCATTTAGAATTTTTAGCGATTTAGAGTATTCCTAAAGTGGTTTGCAAGCTATGCTGTGAAAGCCTTGGATTTTTGGCTCCTTATAAAGGTGGAATGATCAGAAATGGGGATCATGTAGGATTTTCTTACCCCACTCCAATGAAATAAAAATACTAATTAAATGTTAAATGAAATGAACTTTCTATTTTCCTCTCCTCACACACTTACTTGCAGTTGCCAACAAGTAAACTTCCTGCCTGTATTTAACAGTGTTTCAGATCAATGGGTTCCGCCCCCCCCCATCAAAGGATCTCAGCTAAGCTATGACTTTTTAGATTGAGCTATATGCTACAGTGTTGTTATTACCACCAAGAATGCAGTGCTTTTTGGTGTGCTTAAACATACTGATGCCGATGGCATCTTTGTAGGATAAGGCTTCTAAATTTCTGGTGTACACGCAGGATACATATCATACCAGTTTCATCTGCTGCTTTTTCCTGATATTTTCCTAAGATCCTTCAATTCTAATAATGTTTTGTATATTTTTGACAACAGCCCTTTCATCTGCACTTTCAAATCAATTCCACTATTCACATTTGATTAGTTCTCTATCAGAGATAATCTGGCTTCCGAACAAAATTAACAACCCAAATGGAAGGGGTTAAAACCGTGCATTTTACCAGTTGGTTCCACAAGAGGGAAGATTGCTGTGCACACTTAACCCAGGAGTAAGTCGTCCCATTGAACACAGTGGGCCTACTTCTGAATAAACATGCAGTGGATTGCACTGTTAAGTCTGCGATAAAATATTGGTTTCTTTCCAAACCATTCATATCTCAGTAATGAAATCTGATTCTTCTACCCTTAAATGTTGATTCAGAGTTCCTAAATTTTTGCAGTTCACCATGATTTATTCTAATGTCTTCTGGCTTATAGCTAAACGTTTGAAAGTTAAGAGTTAACATAAAGAGAAGAAGCATTTCTCTAGAGGTAAAGCAGCAGGTAGAAATAGGGTTGCCAGAAAAAATACAAATGAAAGACGTTTTGTTGTGTCCGAAATAAGAAATACCACAATGTTCTATGGAAGTGTGAATTGTGAAGATAAGGGAACATTCATTCATTTCATGAGACTGTGGTTTTCTAGAATAATGGACAACCTTTACACAAAGAATGCCATGGTACCCTAGCATCTGATAAAGGAGGCTATGAAAGCTCTTGCAACCATTAAGCAGTTTGTCCCTATGTCACAGTGTGCCCTGTGCCTATGTCACCTTCAGATTTTCTACCAATACAGAACTTGTTCTCCAGGGGTCCTGCCAAGAGACCCCCACCATTAGCAGTACAGTAGTTGTGAAAAGCAATATAGCTGTGGCAATATAACCAGCTGCTGATCAGTAAGAAGTTGGTGGGGGAAGTTAGTCCTTATTTCAGCTAATGCAATTGGGTGGGGCTTGGGCCAGGGAAGAGAAGTACGATCAGAAGTCCAGAAACTCAGCTGAAAGGTAAGGCACTTGAGCATCTAAAATTTAGACAGAAAGCTCCTCTTCCTGAGAATCCATCTGCTCTTGTTTCATAAGCCCTTGAGCATGCCTCGTTTTACATGGGATTGTTGTTATTTAGTTGTTTAGTTTAGAAGCTACGAACATGAGTTTGACCTCTTCGTGACCCCATGGACCCTCTGTCGTCCCTTTCTCCTTGCACCCTCCATCTTTCCCAACATCAGGGTCTTTTCCAGGGAGTCTTCTCTCCTCGTGAGGTGGCCAAAGTATTGGAGCCTCAGCTTCAGGATTTGTCCTTAGAATGAGCACTCAGGGCTGATTTTCTTAATAATGGATACCATAGGTTTGATCTTCTTGCAGTCCATGGGACTCTCAGGAGTCTCCTCCAGCACCATAATTCAAAAGCATCAATTCTTCGACGATCAGCCTTCTTTATGGTCCAGCTCTCACTTCCATACATCATTACTGGGAAAACCATAGCTTTAACTATACGGACCTTTGTCGGCAAGGTGATGTCTCTGCTTTTTAAGATGTTGTCTAGGTTTGTCATTGCTTTTCTCCCAAGAAGCAGGCGTCTTTTAATTTCGTGATTGCTCTCACCATCTGCAGTGATCATGGAACCCAAGAAAGTAATATCTCTCACTGCCTCCATTTCTTCCCCTTCTATTTGCCAGGAGGTGATGGGACCAGTGGCCATGATCTTAGTTTGATGTTGAGCTTCAGACCATATTTTGTGCTCTCCTCTTTCACCCTCATTAAAAGGTTCTTTAATTCCTCCTCACTTTCTGCCATCAAGGTTGTGTCGTCAGCATATCTGAGGTTGTTGATATTTCTTCCGGCAATCTTAATTCTGGCTTGGGATTCATCCAGTCCAGCCTTTTGCATGATGAATTCTGCATATACTGTAAGTTAAATAACCAGGGAGACTCCTTTCCCAATTTTGAACCAATTAGTTATTCCATGTCCAGTTCTAACTGTAGCTTCTTGTCCCACATAGAGATTTCTCAGGAGACAGATGAGATGATCAGGCACTCCCATTGCTTTAAGAACTTGCCAGACACAGTCAAATGCTTTTGCGTAGTCAATGAAGCAGAAGTATATGCTTTTCTGGAACTCTCTAGCTTTCTTCATAATCCAGCGCATGTTTGCAATTTGGTCTCTGGTTCCTCTGCCTCTTCGAAATCCAGCCTTTTCCTAACTTATAGGGCACAGTCACAGCAAAAGGGTGGACTGACAGCTAGCTCCCTATTGGCCAGATGAGCAGATGAAGTGGTTAAGATCTTTCTTAAACGGGTAAAAAAAGAATAAATATAAATCTGTACCTGCAACATGAGGGAATTGCATGATTGAATGGGCCTCCAGATAAAATCTCTCAACAAAGGGCCCTTAGGTGGGACCCTCCTACATCAGTAGATCCTACCCTAAGGTGAGTGAGCCTTTGTGGGGTTACCTAGCAGCAGCAGTGCTCTGGTCATGCTAGGGGACTAGGAGAGCAATATAAATATTTCACAGTGTACCCAGCATAGTGCTCCTGTAGGGCATCATTAAAAGGCATACCTGATGCTGATCAGAGTGCTTGTGTGTTGGGGCATGAATTCAAGGGGACCCTGGGACAAGCGTCTGTGTAATGTCAGAGCTCTGGCAGCTATCTGATGATGGGAAAGGACTGCAGCCCAGTGACACGGCAGATGCCTTGCATGCAAAAGGTCCCGGGTTCTATCTCCAGCTTCTCCATATAGGACTGAGAAAGACTCCTCTCCGAAACTGCAGAGAACCACTGCCAGTCTGTGTTTTCATTGCTGAGCTAGATTACTCAATACGGGGCAGCTTCCTACATGCTGCCGTGCAAAGTTTTTACAAATAGGCAGTGCTTTTTTCTGGGGGTACACAGGGTATGCACACCCCTAAACGTTTTGTGAATCTAAGTTTGGCCTCATTGAGTGGCAGTTTTTTAATATGAGTAGGGAAATGAGAGTACCCCTAAACATTTTTTATAGAAAAAAAGCACTGCATGTAGGTATATTAAACATTTTTTAAAAACCTGGGTTATCTGATGAATTGGCTGTACCTTCTTAGACAAAACTTTTTAAAAACGTTTTTGCAACTATGTTTAGAATGAAGATCCAATCTTTAATAAATATCCTATAGTGAGAGTCTGTGTGAGTTGGGTGATTGGCTTCTGTGCAGCCAAGTTAGGCAAACTGGGATATACTTAGCAAGAAAGATCAGTCCGTTTAATTCTCTGGCTATTATGCGGCACAGTATTCTAGCTTAAACGTTGGATCCAGCTAATTTCTACTTGGGAGTAGATCGATTGAAATTAACATGCCTAAATGAGTCACGTCCATTAATTTAAATGGGTCAACTCAGACTATGATAAGTGTTGGATACAGTACTAAACATCTGGACTGCTCCAATTTTAAGCATCAGTGATGGGCTGATATAAATAAAGAGAAATTGTGTTCATGACTGAGGCATCTCCTGTACTCGGGTCAAGTATGTGCCCCTCTTAAGATCACGCTGCCTGGGATTGGCACTGTTATCTGCTTGCAATCTGCCAGTTCCGAATGAAAGCGGATGCAAATCAAAGAGAGAGAGAAAGCAAAGCCCAAACAGGTATCGGAGCAATCCATTGTCACGTGTTCCTGGAAATATCAGCTTGGTCTTTGGACAGAGGGCCACCCATCCCAAAAGGATAACTTCCACTTTCCCACCTCGGACTCACACCCCCCACTCCGCCCCGCCCACCTACAAACCTCCCTCCTCCTCACAAAGCGGCTCCAAACTACCAACCCCTTCCTTTTTCTTGCCCTTCCCCTCCTCCAGGTAAAGTAGAGGCCGGCGATTGGGCAGACGCGCCGCCCGTTCCCGGTCCGCGTCCAATCCGGCTCGAGCTAACGGAGGCAGGGCGCCCAATGGGCGCGAGGCTTGACGCCCCTCGCCCGCCACAGACGGGGCGGCGGAGCCTGCGGATTGCCATTCGGAGGGAGGGCGGCGGAGCAGAGCGTAGGTCGGCAGGGCTGGCTGGCTGCAGGTGCGGTAGCGCCACCCCCCCCACCCCCGAAGCTCGCGGCTAGGTAGGAGCGCGAGCCTTAAGCAACCCCCCCTCACCACCACCCCAGCTGTGCCTCCTCAGCGGCCGGCGCCGTGTGGACAATGTGAGCCGCGAGGAGCCGAGCTGCCGAGGAGGGCAGCCATGGCCACAGCTGGGCGATAGAACTTGCCTCACTCGGGATCCCCGCTCGCCTTCCCATCCCCCCTTTTTTTCCTTCCCAGGGGAAAGAGCCTCGAGGGGAAAAAAACCCCCCCGCGTCGTTCCTGTGGCCCTCGGAGCCGCCGCCATGTCCAGCTCCTCCTCGCAGACCCCTCCTCACCACCCGCCCGCGCAGAGGATGCGCCGTGGGGCCGCGGGGTCCCCCACCAGCGGCAGCGCCGGAGCCTCCTCAGTCGGTAGTAGCGGGGCCGGAGCAGCAGCAGGAGGAGGAGGAAGCGGCGGTAGCGGCGCCCCCGGTGGCAGTTCGGGGACTAGCCGGCTGCTCCAGCCTATCCGCGCCACCGTCCCTTACCAGCTCCTCAGGGGCAACCAGCACAGCCCCACTCGCTCTCCCGCAGCCTCAGCCTCGGTGGGGAGCAACACCGGCCCCGGGGGGCCTCGCGGAGCAGCACCTGGAGGAGGAGGAGGAGGAGGTGGCAGCAGCAGCCCGCCCCCGCCCAGCTCGACCCCTCCGTTGTCCCTCGGGGCTGCCGCCTCCCCTCCAGGAGCAGGCGGCGCGGCGGAGCCCGGGAGGGTGAAGGTGAGGCAGAGGCGCTCGCCCGACAGCAGCAGCGGCAGGCGGAGAAGCATCTCACCTGAGAGGAGGAGCCCCAGTTCGCCCATCTACAGAGGTAAGGGCACCTGTGGGGCTCTCACCTGGAATCCGGCTCTCTCCGCCCCCCTGCACCCCATTTTCCACCTCAAACTCCCCACGCAGCACTGTGGAGAAGACCCTCCTTGAGCCACCCCTCTAAAAAATGACAAACTCGACCCCGCGGTTAATTTGGTTTAAATGTTAATGTTTCGGATTATGGCAACACCTCCCCGATCTAGCAGCACATTTCTGTCAAGGGTATGCTCGGAAGTATCTTCCCGTCTTTTCAGTGCGGGCCTCATCCCCAGGTAAGTGTGAATACGATCGCCGACCCTGAAAGAAGGCGAAGTGACTCAGCCCTAAAAAAATAATAATAAAAACCCCAACAACACACCACCCTAAATGTTAAGACTCAAGGTCTTAATTCAACTCGAGCTTGAAACGGGGCAGTCTTGGTTAGTGACCCCTTTTAACACCCTGCATCTACTCTGCAATAGCCTACTCCTGGCGGTTTAGGCTGCTGAAGGGCTATAAAATTCTACCTTGCAATCCTTGGTAAAGTGAGCCTTCTTCCATATCCTTAAAGGAGAGAGTGGAACTCCCAAGCTCTATTAATGCAGAGCTACTAAACGAGAAACCTAAACTGCATTTTATATGTGTGAATAGAATGCTAGACTGGCTTGTGCCCTGAAGCAGAATTCTGTTTAATGAAGTTTATTTTAACCACCTTTTTAAATGGGGTTAGAAGAGTGTTTTTCAATGCTTGCGTTGCAGCATGCTGTATCCATGCCTTGTATGGAAATTTTCATCTGGTTTAGTGCCTAAAGGCTGAGCTAAAGGATGGTTCCATATTGGCCAACTTACATTTAAATGCTTCAATAGGTTATTGAAGCATAAGTTCTGAGATGTCTGCCTTCAGGGAAGCCGAAGCACAGAGATACTAGCACTCTCCACCAAGACCATAAGATTTGCAAAACAGCAGTGTTTGTAAAAGTATTCCTGTACCCTTTTACCAGGAAGAGATAAAAAACATCTGACTTAAGCAAGCACATGCTAGCAAAACTGCAGGTTCTAAATAGAATTCAACACCCGTGCCACTTCTGCAATATTTCCAAGATATATAATGCACAAACCATCTCTAGGATTTTGCCTGCAGTCTACTCAAAAAGCCTTCAAAAAACCCTCTCCCTCAAATACAACCCTTTGTAGAGCTAAAATTAAACCTTATTGAACCCTGGCGGCAGGTAGAATGCACATTCTATGATATTCTTGTTAAAGAATATAATGTAATAGGAAAAGTTCCCTCCAAGCATATTTGAAAAAGTTTCTTTAAAAAGTGGCTGTGTCCACTCCCCTTAAGCAGTTGAATGAATCATATGAAATACACTGCTTATCCTTCTATAGAGAAACCTGTATCTTTAAGCACTTCTTTAATTATGCCAAGACTGAGTTTGGTTTCAGCAGCAAATTAAATACCACTCTTGATATAGTATTGAATGCAGCAAGTTGGATGCATTATTGCCATGAATCCTTGCACTTAGTTGTGCAGTTATGGTTATTTGGATTGTAACTCCTCCAAAATGTTGCTTATATTATATCAGCCTTAAAAACGTGTACATCTAGATGAAATTTAATTCCCCCCATGCATTTCAAATTATACGTATGTTATGCAACAGGCCTATGATCTTGATTCATCCTTATGGAAACCCTTATGGAATTAAGTGTTTCTAAACCAAGTCTTTTGTAAAAATGGAGTTTAATCCATGTTATTGGGTCTAGAAAATGTAAGCCTTCTCCTTTTATGGGGACAAGACAAGTGCATACAATTCTAATTAAGCAAATTCAAACATTTCTGTTTGCTTGCTAATATAAAACAAAAATGGAAAACTGATAACAAATACTGCATGTTTGAATCTGCATTTAAATGTGCTATGTTTGTGAACAAATACTAAACAGCTTATTCTTTTATCTTAAAGTATTTTAAAATAATATAATCTCTTTAAATAGATGAATTATGTTGCTGCCTTACTTTCAATGATTCAGTCCTCTTAAGTTACAACTGAATGACTTCATTAAACTTGTTTGAGCCTGCCTTAAGCCATCATAGCAGCACCCACTGCTTAATAGAGTTGTGAGAGTGCAATATATAACTGGATTGACCGCAGTGAACTGTTAACCTGCATGTACCATAAGGAAATCCTCATTAGTTGAGCTAGCATTTCAAAGCAGGCACCCTCCAGTAAATCCCGAACAAACGAAAATATGCCCACATACTGAATATTTGAATTAATTCATTTCATAATTTTTAAATTTCTAGAAGGAAAGCTATGTTAGCCTGTTGCAGCAAAAAACAAACAAAAAACCAAGGTATTGAGGCATCTAACTTTACTATGACGTAAGTTTTATGGACCACAATCCACATTTGTATCTGATGTAACAGACAGTGGTCCACAAAAGATTTATGCCATAATCAATTTCTTAGCCATTAAAGTTCCACTAGGTTTCGATGCCTTTTAGGGTCTATGGCATCACTCATCTTAGATAGCAGAACAAGCCTTATTTAATTCTGCAAGCTAATAAATAAAATATTTAGTTTTACTTTCAAATTCTTAGCCTGCAGAATCTGCCCCGTGGACTAGTTTCACCAGTTGTTGTGACTCTGGCCCATGTAGTACCTATAATTAGCATGGCAGCCTGCATTATGGAATAACTTCAGAGAACTTGGTTGCTTTGTGGAAAACTCCTTTGTAGCAGAATCAATTAATCTAGCTTCAATCATTAATTAATCTAATTATTCAGTTATTTATTTTAGCAATTTGCAAAGAGCATGAAAGAATAATAAATATGTTTCATAGATACCATACTTCAGATTGTTTTATGTCACACCTAAACGTATCTTGTTTTCTCTGTGCATTAGTGTTTATACTGCAATGCATGGCTCTGGCTTTGCAAATGAGTTGCATTATTCAGTTTGTACTGGAGCAATTCTAGGATATGTATATATATTTGTATACAAAGGTATGTCTTTCACTTTCTTACAGTGTAGATGTTTAAAGGACATTGCTCAGATTTAAGTTCTTTAGTAAAAATGAGCTCCCAGAGGTTCTTAAAAGAAATCTGCAAAAGTGCTCTGGGTTGGAAGCTTGTACAGGTCAGGCAGCTGCCACTGCAGACGCTGACATCACTACTGCATGAATGAAAACAGCTTCCTCTGGGTTTTTTCCCCTTCCATCATCCTTCCCCCTTTTGCAGCTTAAGGATGATCTAAAATGTTGGTTTTAAAAAACATAACGTTAATTCTGGTTTAAAATAGAATCAAGCCAGGCCAATCTTTAGAGCTTAAATTTGTAGAACAGGGTTGTTGTTTTTCTACAAAAATGCATTTTCTTTCTTTCCACATATTTATGATCTTCAGCCACCTACATTTTAAAACGTAATAGTCATTGCATGCTTTGGGTTTTGTGCATATTTATTTGGAGTACTACAGCATCTGATGTTTTACTAAAACTGACGTTTTGCAGTCCCCCCCCCTTTCCATTATATTTTAAAAAACTGTTTCCTTGTTGCATTTTTGGAGATAAAAACAGATGTCTTACAACCATCTTGGGATATATTTGTATGAAGGGTGGTTTATAAATACGCTAAATAAGCAAGCATTTGTTTTACTGAAAGCCATGGTTATATGAAAAATGAATAATACGTATGTGAATTAACCCAGTGCAAAAAGTTGTACTGGAAAATAGTGGTGACTGAACAGCATTTGGTTACTTGAATGCCACTGTGTTAAAATATTAGCTAACCAAATAAAACAGTCATAGTGTTTTATTTGGGAGAAATGCTTGCTGCTCTGTAATAAAACTAATGCATTTCAATTACATAATCCACATTTTACATTCTAATAGGGCCCTTTTAAAACTAATATACAGTAAATGTGAATTCACTTGTTTAAAAAAATATTTAAACTGTCCTTCTGTGAATGCATGATTTCTAAATTTACTCCTGGAGGTTTCCTATTACAAAATCAAGATAAATATACAATAAATTAAGCATAGTTTAAATTATAATTTAAAATGTATAATCTCTGGCAAATTATTTGGATGAGGCCTGGCCATTGTCTGTAATTTAAAATGGATGCAGATGTTTTCTTACAAGCCTCAAAGTGTTATGGACAGTGAATTTAATCTTTAAATGCTTTTGTTAACAAGTTCAAGTAGCCTTTGACTATATTCTGAGGCCTAGAGCTTGCTCCTTCCTCCTCCTACTGCTGGGAATAAATTATCTTGGGCTACATTGGCATAAATACAAGATAAAGTTAACTAGACCTGTTTTCTTAAAGGTGAAGGGCAGTTGACCTATGTCATAAAACATTGTGAAAACTGATAGCTTAAGTTCATGGCTTTCATGTTTGGTTTGATTTATTTACTGGTTATACACATACATTTGTTTCAAATAAGAGTACTAATGCATCAGGTGCTTCTGTTGGCATGCTCAGTGTACTTGTGCCTTGCACCATCACATATCAAGTTGTGTTTTTCTTCCATAGTGTGTAGAAAAACCTCATATATGAGATCTCACTGCTCTCAATAACTCCCTTTGGTGATGCCCTGGACACTTAGCTGAAAAGCTAACTTTTTATGACTGCATTGTGATGGCGCACTAAACTAATATTGAGAATAAGATCTCACATGTTCAGAATGGTTTGGTTTGAAACAGGTTGCTTCTGGCCCAACTTTACGCATGTCCCCCCAAAACATTTGCTCTCTGGCTCGTCTTTAGTGGAAATTACAGAGTCAGGACCTTCTTGATGGTGGCACTGCAGTTACAGGACACTTTCTCAAAAGTTCAACAAGCTTCCTGTTTTAGACAGATATTGAAAAACATTATTTAGGAAGACATTTTATTCTTGTGTTTACACTACTGTTGTGGATAATGTGCTCGTTTATCATCTTCTTTCTGAATGATATTGTTTGTATTTCGTAAGTAATAATGGTATGTAGTTGCTTAGCAGATTGTAGCTCTCAGAATCCTGGCTTCTGTGAAAGTGTGGAACCAAAACAGACATTATGGTGGCTATGAGTAAAGTATTTTGTGACGGTTCCATGCATCCACCAGCATATGTTGCATGCTTCATGTCAATGCCTTTACATGTAGAATTTGTGCCTGTTCTGACATCAGATAGACAACATGTTGATTTATGCAAATGAACACTCCACTTGTCACATAAATGCTTCTACAAATAAGCATTTTATCTGTGGCTAAAAGATGTCCTTTTCAACATCTTACTTAGAGTTGTCATCGTTCATTTAAGCTGTATCTTCTTTCTGTAGAGCAACCTTTCTGAATTATTTTGGTCATGTTGTTGGGTGTGTATGAAAGCGGAGATTACCGCCACACCTCGTAGTCGAATTTGACTGGACGTAATTGTCCAGACGTCCTTTAACTTTTTTAACTTTATGCTAAGAGTATCTTGGATAAAAACTTTTAAAAGCATATGTCTGAATTAATACTAAACTGAAAACCCTAAAGAGGACACAAAGTATGCTGCACATATTCGATGTTCTCTGGGAGGTGTTGAATACAAGAAGCATCAAGGAGATGAGAAACTGGGACCTACTCAGACCAAAAAGCTTAAGCGCTCATAATTTGTGTCCCCTTCTCTTTCCTCCCCACCCTGCCTCACTCCACAAGTGCTTAAGGCAGGGGTCAGCAAACTTTTTCAGCAGGGGGCCGGTCCATTTTCCCTCAGGCCTTTGGGAGGGGCGGACTATATTTTGGAGGGGGGGGAATGAACAAATAATAATAATAATAATTTATTATTTATACCTCGCCCATCTGGCTGGGTTTCCCCAGCCACTCTGGGCGGCTTCCAACAGAAAAGTGAAATAAAATAATCTATTAAGCATTAAAAGCCTCCCTAAACAGGGCTGCCTTCCTATGTCCCTCAAATAACCCAGAGATGCATTTTAAGTAAAAGGACACATTCTACTCATGCAAAAACACGCTGATTCCTGGACCCTCCGCGGGCCAGATTAGAAGGCGATTGGGCCGAATCCGGCCCCCGGGCCTTAGTTTACTTACCCATGACTTAAGGGTGTTCTCTCCAATTATTCAGTGTGCCATGAGGTTCCTATCCTTGAGGCCAAATCTTCCCACACCCAGACACTACTGTATATGTTAAGGCAGGGAGATGCAAACATTCTATCTATGCTATATAGCTCATGTTCAGGGATAGATTAGCAGTTAAAGTTCAATTATTACTATTTCCTTTTATCAGAGTTCTCAAGGCAGTTTTCTAAGCACTTCCCCCTCCTCAGGACAATTGCTAAACAGCTGAGGTTCAGCTTCAGTGAACAAGAAGCTACCATAAAGTACCAGGGTTTATAAATCTTGTGCTGTTACTGCTGTGGTGGAATTTCCCAGTTGCTTATTCCATCCCTGTAATTAATTGAAGGTCTTCAACTGGTATTCTGATTTGCCAGTGTGCAAAATAAAATAAAATGTGGGAATGCTACTTAGGGTGCATCAGCTTAAATCTTTATTTGTAATTTATCTGGATAAATACCTATATGATTTTTTTATTTCATAAGTAACAGTGATATGTAGTTGCTTAGCAGATTGTACAAAATACTTTCCATCTTCTTGAAATGACAGGCAAGTTTAGTCATAACTCAGTTTTGCAAGTAATTTAACTTTGATTTTTGAAGTTTAAAACTTTAAAGTTGTTACATATCTGCGTACAACTGTAAAATACTGTCAGGAACCCAGACTAGTACAGTTTACTAAGTTCCTCCTATAACTGAGATGAAGCTTACTTTTCTTTTTTAACTTCATTTGAGTGGTGTTAAGCTATTAAGGTACTGAAGTCTATTTTAGCTCCAGAGAGAAAATACATTCAATAAAAGTTGAGCTTAATTGTGTATTCTACAAAAAAGTGTAATGTTCTTGAATATGATCTGGTTTGGGCTGTAATCCAAGCATTCATTAGCAGTCATGGGGTCATGTAATCTTATCTTCACCAATAGTTGCTCAGTAGTCGAAATCTTTCCTAGTTTTGTTTGCTCTTTTTTTTTTAAAGGCAAGAGTGCCAGCTACATGACCCCAGTAAAGTCTGGAAAGCTCATGTGTTCAGTACTTTAGCTGTATATGGGAATTCTGGTTTCAAGAGTCATGACAATGTTCTGTGAATATCGCTTATAGCTTAGTACATAAACATACAAAAAAGTACAAAAAAATTAAATGGAAATCAGTTAAAAATAGTATTAGAGATAAAGCTGCAAGCTTGCATCTAAAGATCTCGAACATGCATTTGTTCTTGCCCTTTGGGAAAATATTGTGGGGGTGGAGGAGGAGGAAGAATTTTAAAAAGAAAATTCAACATTGTGGTACCGTGTTTCTCACATTTTAAGACATGTCTTATATTTATTTTTCCTCCAAAAAAACACACCACGGCTTATTTTCAGGGATGTCTTATTTTTTTGTTAAGCTTTTTAATTTTTTACCGGTATTAAGCTTTCAGAGAGTTTTGCTGGGTCGGGGTCGGTGCAGCACACGCTTCTGCCCTTGCCGGCTCCCGCTGGGTCGGGACTCGGCGCTGTGACATCAGAGAGGCCGCGAGGGTGGTACTGTCACCTGGGCAGCCCGGGATCTCCATACATGCGGCCCAGGCTTGCACCTTGGAGGTCCTGACTGTTCTGCTACCCCAGCAGTTTGACTTCGCCCCAGGAGGCGCACTCAAAAACCCACTCAAGACATTAAAAACAGCAGCAGCTGGAGGGGCTTTGCCCAGCCACTACTCTTAAAACTCACAGGGCAGCGTTTGTGCTGCCTTGAGCTGTCATTGCAATAAATCTTGCTAAACCAGAACGGGGTGCCTATCTCGGGGTGGCTTTCTCCCCCTCCCAGGCTCCCACCTTCGCATCTCCTTCGGCGCTGTTGCTTTTTGCACGCAAACCAAGCTCCGCAGTGCTGGGTGCGGGTGGACTCAAAAGCAGAGCCAACAAACCAGCACCAGAGCTTCAAGCCGGCGCGCTCTCTATGGCACAAGTATAGAGGCTGCTGCCCCATCGGAGCCTAGAGCGGATTGGTCAAACTCCGCTTCCGGATTGTGTTTCCTTAGAAACCCGAGGCGCTGCGACCCGGAAGCGCTTGCGGGACCAGTTCCGGGTCGCCGCGCCATGGCTGCGCTGGGAGCGTCGGGGTGCCTGCGGGGCGGGAGGGTCGCCATGGCTTCGCTGCTCCTGAGGCAGCACCCGCAGGGACGCCGCGCCGCGTGGGGATGGTGGGGCCTCCCGCTAGACCTGGCAAAGACAGCAGCACGCACCGCACTGAGTCCCGACTGAGCGGGACCCGGGAGAGATAGCAGCGCTCGACGAGGCGCGCGCTGCAGAAGCGCCATGCAGACCTGCTCCCACCACTAACAATACGGTACCCCAGCATGTCTTATTTTTGGGGGATGCCTTATATTTTATTGCCTCCAGAAAATCGTGCCATGGCTTATTTTATAGGCACGTCTTAAAATGTGAGAAACACGGTATACAAAGGAAGGTTTTATTATTTGGTCTTAAAATTATATGTAGACTTTGAAGAAACTTGTCTTTTTGAGCTTGGGAAATAAATTCTGCCAGAATGTAAATGAAGGAGCAGTAATACATTTGGATGTTACATATATCACAACTGGGGATCTGCAACAAAATGTTGCAGTGTATCCATGACTTCTTAAAAGAGCACTGCTGTTCAGGTTTCATCTATCCTAGAACAGAGTTCATAAGGGAGATTTCAGGAGCAGCCTCCAAGCCTCCTGAAACCTTTGCTGGCTGTATTATATGGCACTAAAGGACATTGTGTGTGCATGCACACTAATAAGGGGTGCAGAGTAGAGGGAGGGAAAAGACTAGTGGAAAAGGGAGGTGTGCTTTGCTTCTTTCCTCCCTCCTGAAAGCTCAACATATACTGTATTTTACTCATCATGGCATATCTGTCTTATCGAGGGGCTCAAACCATAGTTTGCCTTTCTGTGATGTTCAATCTAGGGCAGTAAACTTAGCTTTTTATTTATGTGCCACTTTATAGTAAAAATCTAAAGCAGCATACAACATCTATACAGTATATATAAAAATGTAAAAGGGGCATGTTGTTTGGTCTCCACCTCTCACCAAAACCGCTTGACCAATGCCAATGAAATTTGGACACAGCGTCACATGCGAATAACCGAGTGTCCACATACCATTTGCGTGCACAGATGACACCCCAGCAGAAACTGCCGGGCATGCTGGGAAAAGAACCAGGTTGCAAACCAGTGCCCTCTAGCGGTGGCTACACTGGTATTGCACCTATAAAACCATCCCTCTCAACACCACCTCTGCTCCAGTTTACATACTAGGCCGAAGCCTTTACAGACTAGGCCGGATGGAGGTACTGACTCACCTGGGTGGGGGTTGGGGGGAGGAGGGGACGGGATAGGTCAGGACACGTTGGGACCAGTCACAGGGATGAGCCGGGGGTGGGGGGAGGAGGGGGCGGGATACATCATGGATCAGCACAGGGTGGGGGGAGTCATAGGGATGCGCCTGCGTAAACAGAACACGCATAAAACAGGGGGACTCTGAAGGTGAGGGGAGTCTGAAGGGGGACTCTGAGTCTCCATTTAACAGACTGAGCCACAGCAACACGTGGCAGGGCCAGCTAGTAAAATTATAAAAAACCAGGAAATTGTTTATATTGAACCATATTTATTTATGTCCTGTTCCATATCAGTAAATAATATATATTCAAAAATAGTAATGTTATTGGAATTGATGCCTGAAAGAACCATAGCTTCTCATTTTGAACTTTTGTTTTAGCTTCATAATAGCATTACAGACGACACTTGAAACCATGGCAGCAGAATAGGCATTAACTGGCACCTATGGGGAAATGGGGAAACAGTTTGAATTTCACAGTTTTATTGCCCCCTTTGAAAAGCCTTTCTTTCCAGTGGCCATTCAAACATTCATATTAGTTTGTATTGTCTTTAAACATTCATCAGTTTTCACTTGATGCAGAGAATGAAGGGATCTGTGGCAAGAGACAAGCAGGAGGTATTTTGTTTGCTTGTCTAAAAGCCTTGCAACCTCATTGCAGGAGCAATATGTGTCACACTAACTATTTGATCCAAATACAATAAAGTGGTTGTATATTCCGTAACTTCTGAAAGCGGTTTTACCGACATTGAATCATAATAGTGTAGCTTGAATACCTTACTTAGTAATCTAGTAACAATGCTACCACTGCTAACATTATTACTTTTGAACCTTGAGTTTAGAAATCCTGCTGTAGTATATTTGACTAACGTAACTTTTAAAAAATACTTAAGAAAGGCTATTATGCTCTTTCATTTTGAAAAAAATATCATTGAAATCACCCTATTAATTCTTGTCCACCTTGGTTCATAAAAGCTAGTAGAGGAGGTATGAGTGATTGGGTGCAGTTTATTTGCCTGGCTGAAAGTGTCCTCTCCTAAAGAAACCCATGCTGGACCCATTGGCTTTTAATGATTATCATGTAGTCACAAATACCCTCTCTAGGGCAAAGGAGTTGAGAGAAGGTGTTGGCACAAGTGCAGGTACTCTTGGAAGAGACTGATTATCTAGGCCCAGTTTTGGAACAGAATTGAGTTTGACCTTGGATGCCCTAGTGCAGTGGTTCCCAACAGGTGGTCCACGGACCCCCAGGGGTCCGCGAGCTATGCCAGAGGGGTCCGCAAGATGCTATTAGAATAAAAAATATATTTAATATATTACGTATGATAACAGATTTTTTGTTTTGGCCGCTTCCTGCATGAGCAGAGTCTAGCGCAAAACTAGAATTAGATAGAGGCAGTAGTTCTGCTGTATGCTGTTAGGTGGCGCTTTACAAACACTACTGTTTTGCAAAGAGGCAGCGCACGCATTCTACTAACGCTCACCTCCCCAAGATGCTTTGCGCGCGTCGGCTTCATTTGTGCGCTACTGCGCAGGTACCCTGTCTTCTCCATTCCCCTCCCTCCTCCCTGGTGAGCGCTGCCTCTTTGCAAAACAGTAGTGTTTGTAAATAAAGCGTTGTTTTTCGCGGAAGCTACAGTTCGCGTAGTTAAAAATGGACCGTTGGTTAAAAATATAAAATGTAAAAAGACTCTTAATTTGGCTCTCACTTTTTAATTTTAGGATTAGGAATTAATGGGGGTCCTTGTCACAATAGCGGCTCAATGAGGGGTCCTCGAGAAAATTTTGTTGGAAACCCCTGCCCTAGTGGATTACTGTACCTTTCTTGGGATAGAGGAGTGCAACCCTGTTACTACTTTTTGATCTCTCAGCAGCTTCTGATGGCATCAACTAGATGTCCTTCTGGACTGCCTCCAAGGAAAGGATATTGGGGGCCATTGTTTTACAGTGGTTCCAATCTTGCCTACAAGGTTGGTTACGAAGGATAGCATAAGGGGAGTGCATTTTGGCTCTCTGGCACTTGTTTTATAGGGTGCCACAGGGCGCTATATTATCCCCGATGCTATTAAACATACGAAGCTGTTGGGAGTAGTTGTTAAGAGGTTGGGAGCAGGATGTCACCTATATGCCAAAACCAACCATCTCGTGTTTCTCTATAACATCTGAGTCAGGTGAGGTTGTGCAAAGCATGGACTGGTACCTGAATGCTGTGGTGGGCTAGATGAGGGCCAGTAAATTGAGTTGAAATCCTGGCAAGGTGGAAGCATGGCTGATGAGTGGTTTCTGTGTCTGAGATACGAGACCATTTGCCTGTTCTTGCACTCCCTCTGAGCAGGCATGCAGTCTGGAGGTACTCCTGGACCCAGCTTTGTCCCTTGAGACTCAGGTTGCCTCAGTAGCTAGGAATGCCTTTCGCCAGCTTCAGCATGTGCATTAGCTGTGGCTGTTCCTGAATCAGGATAGCTTGGTTATGGTGGTTCAAGCATTGATAACCAAGAACAGACTACTATAATACACTCTATGTGGGGCTGCCCTTGGAGCAGGTTTGGAAGCAGTAGCTGACACAGAATTCTGCAGCCGGGTTGTTACTGGGCATGCTACCCTGCACTTATGTGGGAGCTGCACTGGCAGCCAAGTTATTTTCAGCATCCCATTATTATATACACCTCTAAGCAATCTTTGGCATTGTGTTTAAAATATGGCCTTATTCCTTACACCCCTGCCTGATCTTTGTAATTTGCCACAGAGGCATGTCTGACGGTGCCTGGCAGTGCTAGACTGTCCTCGGCAATAACTTGTGCATTATGTGTGAGTTAAGGAATTCTGTACCTAATGAGAGCAAGTTGGCATTTTCTGTAATGAGCTCCAAGTGCCAACTTAAAGACTTTGTTATTTTAGCAAGCCTTAGGGAAATAATTTATTGTTTTCATTATCTTGTTAGAACATCTATTTTTATATTTCAGATTCTTTTATATATGTTGATATTATTGATTGGTTTTAATTGAGATTCTGTATACTACTTGGATATCTTTTTATGAATTTGCAGTGTAGAAATGAATGATTAATAACAACTTTGAAGGTAGAAAGTTGCAGGTTCTCCAAATGATCTAGCTCAGTGTTTCTCAACCTTTTTTGGGACACGGCACACTTGTTCCGTGAAAAAAATCACGAGGCACACCACCATTTAAAAAGTTTAAAAAATTAACTCTGTGCCGCCCTATATTATAATTATGACTGTAAGAAACACTTGCCAAATATTGCTTTCTGATGGGTTAGTGTTGTGCATTGGCGGCCGCCAGGCACGTGACAATGCAAATTGCCCTTCTCGTCGCCGCGGAACAGCGGTTGAGAAATGATGATCTAGCTTCCCCTCCCTTTCTGCTATTTGAGAGTTCAGGACATGGAGATGGGACTTCATGGGATACATTGTCCCCATAATCAGATGTTATATTCAAGTTGTCATTGTCACATGAGGCTCAGAATCTGTTAAGAAAATGCAAGGTAAAACAATGAGAAGTGATCTAACTGGAATAGTGTACAGTAGCTTCCACAGCTCTAACGTTAGTTGTATTTTCTTAATATAATAGCTTTTTGTCTAGCACTCTGTGTCTGCACATACAATGAAATAAACTCTTACAGTGCAGCCCTAACCATGTCTGCTCAGAAGTCCTATTCAGTGGGGCTTAACTTCCAAGAAGGTGAAATTAGGTTTTCAGCCTTACCTATCATAATAAATATTGGTCTTAAAGGTAGCATGTGGCCTTCTGGTGTCCCCCCCAAGAAAATGTAGATTGCCATCAGTTTTCAAAATGCAGAATATCAAGCCTTGGATTTATACATGGTGGGATCGAAAGATGGAAGAGTAAGTGAGAGAAAATCTCACAAATGCTCTTTCCTGAGTTTACCTTCAGTGTAGTCTGGTTGTAACAGTTGTGCATATTACCTCTAGTTACAGAACACTTGGCATTGGTCACATGTACCTCAACTGTTGAGAGGCTTGGTTTTTTTGTTCTTAAGGCAAATATTTTCAGTTTTAAAAGGCCTTTTGTGCAAGTTGCCACACTAAAAATAGATGTGAATAGCTAAAAACACCACATTAACTATGTTGCATATAACATGTTTCTGTTTCAGTGGACAGGCCAAAAGCCCAGCAAATTAGAACTTCTAGCACCATAAGACGTACCTCTTCTTTGGACACAATAACGGGACCTTACCTCACAGGACAGTGGCCACGAGATCCCCACATACACTATCCTTCATGCATGAAGGATAAATCCACTCAGGTATGTTTGAGAAGCCAATCATTGCTATTTACTTAACTGTTGTGTGTCATTCATTTCAAATAATATGTGCAATACATAGCCAGTTCTGGTACCTAAAAACACTGTGGATGAGTTGGTTGAGGGATAGGTAAGAGAAGAAGCAAAATAGAAGCTGAGGGAACATACTCTGCTTCATATTGTAATATTCCGTAATAGAAACATCTCTCTAGTTCACCCTTGCCTCCACTTCACAGACCCCTGCCATGTTCAACTTCTCTTTTTCCTTATTACCCAACAGTCCAGGCTTAGGTTGGGAGTTCCTCAGGGCAGCGATCTGTCTTTTATTTTAGGGTCCATTTGGAAAGGTCATAAGGTTCTGAACAGCCATGTGCAAGATGGTATTTCCCCTCTACTGCAGCAGAGCTAGGGCATTTGGCCTCTTTAGCTTATAAATCACTGGTGAGCTCTGATATACAGAATACCATCTGCATGTTATTTGCAAGGGGCTGAGGCTTCTGAAATAATTGTAGGTTGCTTGGAGCAGGACAGCTTTATTAATGAAGCTTTTTAAATTTGAGTCATGAGTAGGTTAGGTATACAGGAGGGATTCAGAACCTTATATTTAGTCTTCTTTTCAAATACTATGGAAACGTGAAAGTCCAAAAAGCAGCTGTCACTAATGTGCATCCATTCTAGAGGCCCACCAGTACATTTCCTGTCTTCTGTTCCAGTTTGATTTTTCTTTTCTTTTTGTTCTTATGCTGCTTTTTATGGGCTTGCAGTACCTCTAGAAATCGGCACTGGGACAAGATAGGTGCTTCAGCCTGCTCTTTCAGGAAACGAGTTTTGTTCTCTAGCAGTGACTCTTCCTTGCTTCAGATGTTGAGTCTAATATCTGGACAGGCTGGCTCTTTTAGTGTGGCTTTGAGCTGGAGTGTTTAATTGAAGACAAAATCCTGGACCAAGTAAGTCCCAGGGAAAAGAACAGCTGCAGGTTATCAATTTGACAAGATGGAGGCACTGTAGGTGAGAAGTTCCCATGTTCAGGTTAGTTTCCTGATCTAGATAGTGTTGCACACATTTAGAAGGAGGAGCTCTGTAATCAGAATACTCCTGGATCCATCCTTTTCACCAGAGGCCCAGATGTTATCAGTAGCCAAGAGTGCCTTTTTCCAGCTAGGGCCACAGTTGTTCATAAATAAATAAAGTAGTGCATCTACACTACAAACTGGTGACTTGTCAGCAGCACGTAACACCTACTCTGCACTGGGATCTGCACTGACTGCCAACATGCTACTGGGTCAGATTTAAGGTTTTCATATTGTTCTTTAAAAGAACTTGGGATCAGGGTACTTGAGAGAGTGTCTTACCTTCCTACATACTTCCTACATACATAATTAATTAGGTAATTAATTAGTGTACCACTCCCACTGTTGTAGGAATTCCCTTCCAGTGGATATTAGACAGGCACTGGCTATCTTGGCATTTCAGTGCCTTTTAATGACATTTTTTCCCCAACAGGCATTCCCAGAAGGATATGCTTGGCCTGTTTGATAAACCTTTGAGCAAGGACATAAAACTACCAATCTGGTCCCTGTTGATTTTTGAAAGTATAATGCTATCTTATTCTGTCTTGTACTTTGCTTTAAGGTTCTTCTGAATATAAAACAATTAAGATACAGTGGTGCCTCGCTAGACGAATTTAATTCGTTCCACGGGTCTTTTCTTATAACGAAAAAAATTCGTCTAGCGAATCCCATAGGAATGCATTGCTTTTTTTTTTGCCCATAGGAACGCATTAATTGAATTTCAATGCATTCCTATGGGAAACCGCGATTCGCTAGACGAAAACGAATTCGTCTAGCGAGGCAACCTCCGCTAGAAAAAACCTTTCGTTAAGCGAAAATTTCTTTAAGCAGGGCATTCGTTAAGTGAGGCACCACTGTAATGCCTTTTTCTCTCCCCTCAGATCTGTAGTCAGCTTTCCATACCCTATAGCAGTGTATATGATTCTTCTGTACTTTTCCTGTGTGTTATGAATGGGAAAACAGAGTACAGGGTTATAATAACTTAACTAAGATGGGAAGTTGGTAAGCTCTTTTTACTACGCTGCTCAATGCCTTGCTGGAAAGCTGGAATTTCCCCTTAAATACAGGAAAGTTAAAGGCAGCCTGATCTTCTAAGCTGGTGTTGGGTTCTTGAATCCCCATGTTAAACACATATATTTGGCAGCACATGGTGGTTAAATAACTGCAGCTTTAGTGTGCTAACTAGGATAATGAGACACCCAAGCTATTAAACTCCCTCCCAGGGGATGTTCAATCTGCCATTAGAGTAGAAATTGTCGCTGAATATATTTTTATTTGTCCAGTCATTCAGATGATTAGGTGTGGTCCCCTTGCTGCAGAGTTTACTGTTTTGTATTGAGATTTTATGGTTTTGATTATTTTATCACTGTATGGTTTAATTTTTAGTGTTAGCTGCTTTGTGCTCCTGATTGGAGGAAAGATGGAATATAAAAATAGTGAGTGGTATTCAACTCAATTGTTCCATCAGTGCAAGGACTTTTAGCTGTGCTAAACTTCCTCTCCCACTCTCAGGTGCCCTGCCCCCTAAATCTGTTTTGGGAGTTCCCTCAACTCTTCAAAGTTGACATGGGGTGGGGAACTTGAACTGTGCAAACTTATATCTTGCGCTTACAGAAAGAGTGCATTGGGTACCACACAATGAACGAATGATAATAATAAAAATACCTTGCTGAGTGTGATACTCCAGGTGAACAGTAGTGGTAGTTTGTAGAAGGTGAATAATTTTTTTATCTCTGTGATTATTCCAAATTATTCAGTGGAACAGATGCCCTCCTTTGGATTGCATAGAACAGATTTGAGGAAAGATGTGAAATGATTTTTGGAGTTGATATTTAAATTTTCAGCTTAAGTTCTGTCACTGGTGAATTGTCATAGTAATTCTAATATTGTAATTGCATTGTATCTGTTTTGCAAACTGGTGGTACTGTCGTTCTTTGTCTGTTAAATGGCCTAGCAAGACCTCAACATGTACAGTTGGATTACCTCAAATTCTATTGATTTAACTTGGAGCTTTAGGGAACATGGTCACTTTGACCTATTTTTCAATTTGTTGGAGTCTTTCATGCCGTCCTTATTAATGCATTGGTCTGACTCTACATCAAGATCTGGCTATTGATTGACATAATAGTAGCTGGGAGTATTGGAAATACTGAGAGCCATTCTGCAATAATGGAATGGTTAGACTTGCTAGATATATGGTTTTAGGCACTATTATGTAAGAGGAATACAATCAATTATTACCAACTTGGGGTGAAATAATGTTTTCCATTAACTAATGGTTAGCTCCGTTTAATAGTATATCTGGGTTATAATTACTGCATTACTACTGAAAAACATAGTGAACTAGTTCAGTTCTGAGTGTCAATTCAGAGTATGGAGGAAGGCCATATCCCAAGAAGTGGAGCACGTGCTCTGAATGCAAAAAGTTCTAGGTTTAGTCTATTGACATCTCCAGTTAAAAGGATTGAGTAGAAAAAGATAGAAAAACCTTTGCCAGAGTCCCTAGAGCAGGAATGACCAATGTGGCACCTTCCAGATGATGTTGGACTGCAGCTCTCATCATTAAACATTGGCTGTGTTGGCTGAGGCTAATGGGAGTTGGTCCATATCATGAGACCACTATATTGGCTACCTGTATCCTAGAGCTAGAGCATGGTGCCCTCCAGACATTGTTTGACTCACAATGCAATCACTCCCAGCAAGCATGTCCAGTGGTTAGGGTTGATGGGAATTGTAGTCCAGCAACATCTGGTAAGCGTCACATTAGCTACATACATCTGTTCCAGAGGGTTGCTGTGAATCAGAGTAGACAAATCTGGGATAGATGGGCAAACGGTCTGTCCTGGTTTTTATTAATTTTTATTCTTAAAAAGTTTGCAAGCTGCCTGTAAGGTAAAAATAAAATAAAATCCTCTTAAGGTGGCTTTTTAGAACAAAACCAGTAGTCACAGACCCCCATACCATTAATAAAAGGCAGCAGCAGGAACAGCACCCATCCATGGGCAGCTTCCTATGTAGCTGAATAATTTTCATTTTTTAAAAATAATGGGCATGGAACCCTTTAAGGTCTTAGTCTTGGCACTTGTTTAAATTGCACACAAAAATCTTCATGGGCTCTTGTATTCTGTTTGTGATTCACGATTTTTAGATTCTCATTTAGATTCTCTAAAAATTGGATTCTCAAATTTTGGATTCTCAACCAGGAACTATCCTAGCAGTAAGCAAAAGAGTATTGGCTGCTGCCTCAGGGGGCCACATGCTAGTCCATGTGGGGCACAGAGTGGCAGCCTCCCAGGGATATTCCTCTGTTGGAAAACAACTGTGTAACACAGTTTACTAGCCTGCTGCCTTAAGGGCAGTGGAGGACACTGTCCTCTCATCAGTGTTTAAGTGAGATTAAATGGCTAGTTCAGTTGATTTCTGTATATTCTTCCCCTGCCTGTCTTGTCCTTCATTTCTGGTGGTAAAATGTGTTGGGCCCAGCTGCTTCTCAACACTTTTGTTAGGGATGGATAAACTGTATTAGACCAAAATCAGTTTATCTCAAGACCAGAATTCTGTATGTAAGAAACCCATCCACTCTTCAAAATGATCATGATTGGTCTTGTGCCTTCCAACCACCTAGTTAATGGCTAGTCCCAGCTAATCCATGTGTTGAAAATACACAGAATACTGTGGACGCTCGGGTTGTGAACGTGACCTGTGCAGGAGGCACATTTGCAACCTGCAGCATTTGCAACCCGCAGTGACGCATCTGTGCATGCGCGGGTCACAATTAGGCACTTATGCGCAAAGCGCGATTTAGTGGTTGTGTGCGAGCGCCGAAACCCAGAAGTAACCCGTTCCGGTACTACCGGGTTCAGTGCGGTGCGTAACCTGAAAACGCGCAACCTGAAGCGTCTGTAACTGTTTGATAAACTTTGAGCAAGGACATAAAACTACCAATCTGATGTTTTTACCACGATTATGGACATCACTTTAGTACTACAGCACTAAAATAACATGACAGAGACCAAATTAAAACTAACTGCTGTGGTATTTAATCTGTTTTAATGGATAAAATAGGCTCACAAGACTTAGGAAAATTAAGCTGCAGTTCAAAATTGCCTGTTTTCAAAGCAGTTAAATAATTTTGTTCTCAAATGACCAAATCCAAAGTGTAGAATTTGGCACCTTTTAGCAGTTTCTTATTTTGAAAGCAAATAAAGTGCTTTTCATTCTTCAGACTTGATATCCAGATGGTAACCTGCAACCCAGATATGACTTGCAGCATGATCTTATCTAGCGCCTGAAGGTTGTCACAAATTTTAATTAAGGTGTACTAAAAATATTGCCTACAGAGTCACTTGCAGGGAAAAGAACATTTATTTCCAAAAGTTGTATGCAGGTGAGATTTCATTGCTTCATGTTGAGTTTTGGATGTAATTATATCTTACCACTAACTGCTTGGAGAAGCATTGGGAAAATATAATACTTAAAATTTTGATTGCTGTCATAATAAAGCATATGCCAAAATAAATAAGTTGGTATTTTAGGTGCAGTATGACTTTTTTTTTGCTTTTCTGTGTGCTTTTTTACTACTTAAAAAAGTGCTTTTTAGGTGCATTTTCATTGCTCAGTGACTACATATTGCCCAAGTCTATACTGCTAAGTGACATCAGTTTTTTAATGAGACTGTTTATTTAGTTATTATTCTATTGTTACATAAATGTACGGTGCATAACAATAAAATCACAATAGATAACTAATCCCTATAATAATCATAAACAATAAAACAATATAAAATCAAATAAGGGTTCATAAAGTAAAAAAAGCCAGCCAATTAAATTAAAAACATTAGAAAGGAGCAAATCCACAAATGCTTCTTGAGTACAGATTTTGGTTGCCCTGCTGATCAGGTTGTACGGTGTGACAACATGCATGTCTCACCTTTGGAAGTCCGACTGGCAGTCTTGCAAGAGATAATTAGCCCTTTTTAAAAAATGGTTCCATCTGATGTCATATCTGTGTTTTAATACTTTATGGCACAAATAGCATTATGAATGTGTTGGGAAAGCCATCTCCCTTTTGAGTGGACAAAACTTTTCAAGCTTCATTATTCACCTAGAGGCAACATTTAGTACTCCACAGGTGAGTGGCTGAAGTAGCTTCTAAGAAAACGGAACGTGGACATTTATTCAGTACTGTTTATATTGTCCGTTTCCTCTATCATGGAACTCAAGGTGGTGCATCTGGGATTCCCAGGCAGCCTTCCATCCAGGCACTTTTCAGATCCAGGCCTGCTTAGCTTCAGCAGTCTGGTTTCATTATGCGTCTTCATAACATGTCATTCAAACCTTCCATGTGTACAGTTTCTTTTCAAGTGGTGCAAGTAAAGACATGGGCTTTTAAAGTTTGTCCATATGCACATGTTACAGCGTTTTTAAGAATGTTACAATTCGTCTACAGTTGCAGGTTTTTTTCCTACTTTGGAGATCAAAATCTTCAAAATTCTGTAGCCTTGACACATGCACCAGGTAGCAGTCAATATGAATATATTGCAGGACCAGCATCTTAGTTATAGTTGTAATTTTGGTTCTTAACAAAAAAAAGTGGATTTCTTTTAAAAAAGTTTTCAGCTCATTTGCACCTTATTTTATAAGAGAGAATGTTTAAAAAGCTACATTTCATGACCAGCACTCAATTATTGTGCACAGTAGAACATGAGAAATTGTAGTAGAAGATAAAGAGGACATCATGCATAAATTAGCTATTAATATTTTGTAAAAAAAAAACCTGCTTTTCACATGTTACACTAAACTGTGGCTTAGTGCAGGGTAGACTTTCACATGGAGAAGGGCTGAAGTACTAGTTATTCCCTAGCAAATAGTTGCAGGGTTATGTGCATGTACCTGCAATCTGCTATGCACAAGTTGCTATCCATGAAACACTTCACAACTTTTCCATTTTCTCTTATGTGGGCTCATGCACAGTCATCAGCTATATTTCACTGTTTTCTGGACTGTGTAAAAAGTGTGGGGCTAGATGTTTGGAGTGATGGAACAGATCTGCGCCCATAGTACAGGTTGCTGCTTGAACAAAAGTCCAAACTGATTAAAGGGATGGCATAGAAGGGCTTTCTGGCAGTTGTGCTGCCTTTTAAAGGTGCACAGTTATCGCTTTAAAAATCAGAGAAGCCCAGTGAACAGTCATGAGATAGTGAGGGCTGTACACTGTACCCAAACAGCTGCTGGTGCTCATTTTAATAGTTGTGTGTTTCTTTCAAATGTAGCTTTAAAAGTAAAGTATGTGGGTAGCATTTTTCCTCCTCATAATAGGTGTTGAGAAAATAGAATTTGGAGTTATTTATAGGGCAAATGAGTAGAAGACTGAGGTAATACTTGAGGTGGGGACGGAGATATTCAAAGCTCTCAAGTTTCAATCTTACTATAACGCAGTCATAATTTGCTAAAATCAAATGAGTTGGTGCAATTTTTTTTCTAGTTCATCACTGTGTTCATTGAAAATCCAGCTAGCAACTTGAGCTATGGCATTCCTAAATCTGAAAATTCAAGTTTTCCACCTGCTTGTTAAAGCAATTTTGGGTTATGGTCCTTTTGACATGGTTGCTTTTAAGGGGCGTTATTGGCAGTACTGTACTTTTCATCCTCTGACACTTAAATGGGAAGACACTATAGCTCAGTGAAAAAGCACGTCCTTTGCATGTTCAGTCCCTATCATCACCAGCTAAAAAGGTCAGATAGTGCTGTGGAATGTGAGCTCCCTTTCACAGGAGAGTGAGTAAGCAAACTCATGCAACATATTGCCTGTTTGGCCAGCTGGGGCAACAGCATTGTTATGGCTGCCTCTGGGCTGAGTTGCCTTTGTCTAGGTGTTTCTTTCCCTGTCTGAAGGAAGCAAGATACTGCAGTGGCCATGCTGCTGCTGTGTTTCCTTCTACTACTGCCAGTCTGGGTGGAGTCTCTCTCATATGCACCACAACCACAGCTGAGGTCTGTGAATGTGCATCTGTCAGAAGAAAAGAGGAAGCTCAGAGAAGGTGGTGATAAGAACGTTGCCCGGAAGCAACTTTAATGCCCCATTTTCAATCAGGGCAAGTGTTTTATTTATTACAAACTTGCTCTGTGCATAGTCAAGCATTTCCAAGCGCTTTCTGAATATTAAATACAAGTAAGGATGAGAGAAGCCATTCTGCTGTAAAAGGAATTACTGTGCATGCAATGAACATGCTAGTCCATTGTTGGGTCTGTGAAACCACTGAAATGTTAGAATCTCTTGTATGTTTGTTTAGAAATGTCTCTAATTCTTATGCATGATTAACATTTTAAAATATATTACCCATTTACCATTTAACACAAATGACAAGTGGTGTAACCCATAGTTTTATAGTATAGATAATCAGGTGTGTGTTTGATACCAAAAAGCTCAGTGTAATCTGATGAATGGTACTGAGTGAATAGGTTTTGCTTTAGGGATAGCTCTGAATAAGATACGGTATCTTACTTCAACTTCTCTATTCTGCAAATCTGACTTCTCTCATTCCCACAGGCTGACGTTTTGGCAAGTTTTACTACAATATCTACTCCTTTTGTCCTTTTTCTTGAGCTAAATATTTATTTTCTTTAATTATTTGTCTGGGAATCTGTATTTTGCAGTTGCACTAAAGCACTTCACTTGTGCACTTCTAAACAAGTGCCTCCTTTGTTTTGAAGCTTTTCACATCTGCTTCTGTTCATGTGGTTCAACTTGCCTTTGCAAGCCACATTTTCAATATAGCAGATGCAGTGTAGAGAGAGTGGGGGATGTGGCAGGAGCACAGCTTGCAAGCTGCCAATATTACATGGTCTGTGTTATTGCTGGTTGTAAGTTTTTAATTTAGTCTATGTTCTAAGCATGCATTTGTGACTCCAGTATGCAGAAATGAAATGTGCATTTATCTAAAACAGTGCTCCGTGGTGAAAATGTTATTAGCAACATATGAAGGAAATTCTCTTGCATGTTGTTTGTAGAGAGCTATTGTCATGCCTAGAAATGACTAGTTGTCTGAGCTGTGAACCAGGAAGTCTTCTGGTTCAAATGTTACCTCTGCCACAAACTCACTTTGCAAACTAAACCCCTTTCCCCCCAGTAACAGCATCCTCAGTAATAAAGAGTATTAATCCTATTTTAGGGCTGATCTAAGGCAGAGGTCCCCAATCTTTTACCCCTATGAGCACATTTGGATTTTTGAGCAAGGATTGTGGGGCACCACCCACTCTGGTCACTTCTCACCCCCACCTCTGAGAGTGAGAAAAATATAAAGTGCATGCACACAGACTTCACTTTTCCAAGGGATCCTGAGTACAAACCGGATCCAGTAGCCTTAATCTGAGCCTTAAAAAGCACATAGACTTGAAAGAGGATGTGGGAAAGAGCATTACTCTTCCAGCATCGTTCTTCAGTTCTGTCTACTGTTCAGGGTAGAAAAAGCTAATCACCCTCACCACCTGTTGTTGAAGGGGGCAGTGGGGGGGGCAGAGCTCAGAGGCTTTGGGTGTGCCAGGGGCAGACCTCAAGGGCACCATTGCGCTCATGGGTGCCATATTGGCAACCCTGCTCTAGGAAGATACATATGTGAAATATACATATATGCAATATAACTGTTAAATGGTGTTCTAACATTATAAGATTAAAACAAGAGCAAGTAATGGTGCCATATCATACTTGTTGGTTTTCGTTCGTTTAGACACCTAGCTGTTGGGCAGAAGAGGTATTAGAAAAGAGATCGCATCAGCGTTCAGCTTCATGGGGGAGCGCTGATCAACTAAAAGAAGTAAGTGTTTAACAGTTTGACAAACAGGAGGCCCTCAAGTCTCACAGGTTCACTGAATGCAGTTTGTCCATGGGAGCACATTCATGCTCTTCTCCCTTTTACAAACTCCTGATTTAAGGGTTTCTCTAATGTGAGTGAATGGACAGAATGCACTGGGGAGTCAGCAGAGTTCTCTGTGATAAGTTGACATAAGGCTGCACTCCACTGTCTTACGTTATTGTGTGCATTGTTCCAAAGGTAGAATGATGCGTGATAAGAATCAAATCTGTCCCAGATTTCAAAAAAATGTCCCGGTATTGATGTTTGAAGTATAACTTAGTATCCATGAGTCACATATTCTTGTAATTATTTGGCCGCAATTAACATGAAAGCCAATTAATACATTTGGGTACTATATGTTAAAATAGAAATAATCATATACTGTCTGTACCAGTAATTCTTATATGCTCAGTTGATACCATAGAAATGGCATACTGCATATTATTGTAGATATTGTTGCTTGTATCCAATGCAGCACTAAGTAAATGCCTCGTCAGTGCAAGTATTCCAGCTCGCTCAATTGGACCCCCCTCCACCCGCAAGTCTCTGCTGAAATAGGTTAAGAGGAGTAAAACAAACAAAATGAACACAGTGAAGAGCAAGAATAGGATGGTATTAAACACCTATGCACTGGGAACAATGCTAACATTATTGATGGGTTTAAGGTTCCAACTGAAAATATATTCAAAAGGTGCTAAAAGTGTGGCTATTGCTTATAGGAGCAAGATCTTCCTAGATACAATGTCACACATTCTTTACTCTACATAGTGAAATAAAATAATTTCATGGTGAAATAAAATTTTAAAAAAATATATACGATGCCTTTTGGTGGCATCAAAGCCTGGTTGATTTATTCTGATTAGCTAACATTGCCACCTGGCTGTTTGTTTTAAGAGTAACTTTAGAAAGCTATTTTAATTTACTGGTACATATGCAAAAGAGTAGCAGCCAGCAATTTTTTTTCTGGGAAAGGTTGCATTCTAATCAATCCCATCATTAATAGGCTTTTGCATTGGAGGACAGCCCTCAGTTGTATTTGGGAATTCATCAATAGGCTCTATTAAAATCCACTGTTGTAAGTACAGTACATCATTCTGTCTTAGAAGGCATGTTCAGAGCTCTGTAAACAGGTCCAAGGCAGATGTGTGAATTACAACATTATGTTATTATGAACATTTAGATATGGTTGTTTCTCAAATATACCTCTTTATCTTCTCAGAACAATCACAGAAAGCAACTCTTCATGTTAAGCTAATGGTTAGTATTTGGAAGAGAGCATTCATATCAGGACAATAAATTCTATGCAAGAAGCAGTAATTGTAACCCATGTTCATCTCTGAAGTGTGATATTGTAGTTTTGCAGTTAGTATTATTTGTTTGGCAGGTGCTTTTCCTCCCCCTTTCAGCTAGACTCAAGATGTGCGCATTGTCAGTTACACGCCTTCTTTTATTTGATTTTGTCTCCTCTTCTTGCTAGATTGCCAAATTGAGACAGCAGCTCCAGCGCAGTAAACAGAGTAGTCGTCACAATAAAGAAAAAGAACGTCAGTCGCCTCTCCATGGCAACCATATAGCAATCAATCAGACTCAGGTAAGCAGACAACTGAGGTTGTTCAGGCAGCATTTTTCACACCTTCAGAATTAAAAGTGACCATCCTTTTCCACTTTTGAATTTCTGTCTACAGTTTAAAATGGATTCCATAGTTATAAATTATAAGGATGATTTTATTCCAGTTTTAATTCATGCAGGAAAAATTAGTGACAGGTTGTTTAACAAGCCTGGAAAAGTTGGGGAGAAATCGCCTGTTTAAAAATAATAAATTTGCAGCATTGAGTTGATCAGAAACAAGGGTTAGGTTTGAATCCCGATATCCAAATTACTCGCTAAAGGCAGTAAAGAAGTGCCATTTTCTCAGCAACAACAACTATATTATTTATAGTCACAGTTATTTGACCTTGCTGTCCTCCTGTGGACTTGAGATGTTTTTAAAATGCTAATATATCACCACCTGGTTATTCAGTCCTGCTGACCAAGGAAGTCCTGTTTATCTTTGTCATTTTACTCCCACTGAAGCAGGATACTTGAACCATCTTATTAGTCACAGCCACCTTGCTAGACACCCTTGCTTTAAGGATTTAAAAAGTGTTTGCACAACAAATGACTATATACAGCATTAAAGATTCAGCAATATTTTTAACCAGTTATACCCCTTTTCAGTACTCATTATTCACATTTATCTGCAATCATTTTTAGAACAGGATATAAAACCACCTGTGCAGTGATTCACAAACATCCCCCTCCCCCATGGACCACTTGAAAATTGCTGGGGGGTCTCAGCAGTCCACTTCAATATTTCTATTCAGCACAGGCCCTAGGATAGGGCCTTGTTAACCAGTTCAGTAATCTGGTGCTGGTCAAAATGCCCTTATTTTCCATTGTTTGGGGGGGATAATTAACTGCAGGGTCAAGTACAGATATTATTGACTGGTGCACAACTGTTCTGCAGACCACCTGAATGGAGCTCACAGACCACCAATAATCAATGAACCACAGTTTGAGAACCTCTGCTCTAACAAAGACTCCTGATAAGTACCATGTAACTCGTTAGATGTCTGTGTTTATTCAGCCCTTTTGATTGTGGGGCGAAAAATACCCATTACTACCATACACACCCATATCTTTGGTGCGGTAGCTGCACATTTGGCTGTTAGCATATACTGGTGGATTTGTTTAATGTGTTTGGTTTTCTGATGTCATGGATGCCACAATGCTCCTTGCAAGTTTGATGTCCTTTTTCTTGATCCAGTACACTGATTGCTTTGATAAGCATAGTGATGAGTTGGTAGAGCTCTATAAGAGTAGGGACTTAATCTTTTCTTCCTTTTCATCAGAAATCTAAGATGCATAGCTCTTCGGTTTAATACTTCCTCTACCTTCAGATGAGTGCACAGCTCAAACTTTCACATCATCAATCCTCCTGCCATAGGTTTAAAGCTAAATTTGACATATCTTTTGTCTTTAAAGGCTTCTATATCGAGATCAGTCCCTATGCCGCTCTCAAACATTTCAGTGCCAAAATCAGCTGTTTCACGTGTGCCGTGCAATGTAGAAGGAATAAGTCCAGAACTAGAAAAGGTGTTCATCAAAGAGAACAGTGGAAAGGAAGAAATGTCCAAGGTAAGCTGATGCTAAGCATGGTTACTTTAAACTGCATAATATAGGAAATGAATGTTGAAATGTGTGAATCTGTGCAAAATGACTGAACTAATCTCAGGGAGCATAGATACTCTGCATGTATTCCTACAGTGGAACCTCAGTTCACGAACACCTCGGTTTATGAATTTTCGGTTTACGAACGCCGCGGACCCATCTGGAACGGATTAATTCACTTTCCATTACTTTCAATGGGAAAGTTCGCTTCAGTTTATGAACGCTTCAGTTTATGAACAGACTTATGGAACCAATTACACCCATGCTTCGGGTTAAGTACACTTCAGGTTGAGTACTCCGCGGACCCGTCTGGAACGGATTAATCCACTTTCCATTACTTTCAGTAGGAAAGTTCGCTTCAGTTTATGAACGCTTCAGTTTATGAACAGACTTCCGGAACCAATTGTGTTCATAAACCGAGGTACCACTGTATAAGCAACTAATATAGTTAGTTTCAGTTTTACAAAGAACCTGGTAGTGTAAGGTGGCAAAAAGACACTGAAGATATACTACTGCATTTAACTACGGTGATGGTGGTGGTAAAGTAATCCAGGCATCTTGAGTGATCGGTATTTCTAGAGGTCAGTAGTAATTCGAATAAACAGTGCAAGTGCTGATTTTAAAACACTCAGAGTGGTTACAGTTTTAACTAGGCTGAAATCTCCTAAGTACTGCTTTTTGCACCTTTCCCCCACAATTTATATTACAGTGTCATTGTCACTGTGGCAATAATACCTCCCAAAATTAAAGTGAACAATAAAGTGGACATACTTGTCCTCTTAACAATTTATGGCTGGCTGTTCAAGGTTAGGTCTCTGAGCTCCTGAGCCCTTATGCTCTGATCAAGCAGTACAATGAGGAGGAACTAAGTTGATTTCATTAGGACTCCTCAAAGCTTTAAGATTCCCTGTTGGATGAAGGCTACTGCCAAGACAGGGCTTGCATGTACTATATTGCCTTATATTTCTTCATCAACTACTACATTGCATAATATGCTTTTTAGACACTTGAAAATATGCCTGCTGAATAATTGGCACTTAGTATAATTTGATCTGCCCAATAACAGCAATTCATGCCTCATTTTAGGTCATAGGCTTAAATAAGCTCAAAGCTTCGTGTGCCGTGCTCTCATGAGAGTTCCTGAGAGATCATTAGCTATTGCTGACATCACAGTAGGCTCTCTTCACAGGAATAATTGTTATTCCGTTAGTAAGCATCCAGCAGAATGCAGAAAAGTCTTGCAGAAAATGCTAAACGGCAGAGGGGTTTTATATAAGTTTCTGGGATTTGAAAGGAGGTTATGAAATAACTTATATTTTAAGTAGGACAGCAAGCCACGGAACTGCAAAGTAGTTAGTTTCATAGGCTTATGACTTTTAAAATTTTGGTTCTGTTGCTTTTGTTATACATTATGATTGAGACAAAGATAGGCATATATGTACCAATACATAAATGTCTGATAGAGACACAAACACAGCAAACCATAACATTAGTTAACTCAGACCTTTTCTTCTAGCATGCCCTCCTAGGTGGCTTGGCTTTGTGTCAGTTTGCCAGCTTGGCAGAAGACATCAACACTACCTCTCTGGGGTGTATGAAACTTTCCCTGGTACAGCACACTGGTGACAGCTGGTGCTGATGGAGGGAATGAAAATGAGAGAGCTGCTACAGCTCCTTTATGTTTGAGTTTGTAAATATTTTTTAAAAAATAATTATTAAATTTGTACACCGTCCTTCATCAGTAGATTGCAGGGTGGTTCACAGCATAAAAATGTAAGATAAGACACAAAATACATAATAAAAACAACAACAAACCAAACCATTGCCCCACCCAAAAAACACATTTAAAAGGACATAGACTGTTAATACGGTAAGTCAAAGGCCTCATTGAAGAGGAACTTTTTCGCCTGGCACCTACAGGTGTATAATGAAGGCGCCAGGCAAACCTCCCTGAGGAGAGCATTCCATAAGCAGGAGCCACTGCAGAAAAGGCCCGTTCTTGTGTTGCTACCCTCCAAACCTCTTATAGAGGAGGCGCATGGTTCTAAAAGCACCTTTTAGAACCATTCGATCCGAAAGACTCCTAAAGCAAATGTTGCTACCACCCTGCAGAGCCCCTTCTGGCATGTCTACCGCTGCAGTTCATGTGCGCTCAGAGGACCAGGCTTTTAAGTGTTACAAATGGGAAGCCTTCTTGAAACATTGCTTATTTGACAGGAAGACAAAGCTATTTTTATACATTTGTTGATGCCATTTAAAAGCTTTTGAGGGAAAAGTACTTAGTGGAAAAACGTCAGTCTTTATTTCTAAATTGGCCGAAAATGAAATGCCTTGAAGAATTGGAAAGCCCAGATAAAAAATGAAGTGAAAATAGTGTTCTGTAATGCTAGAGTAATTTCTCAAACACTTACAGGATGTTGAACAAGAAGGCATTACCTAAGCTAAATCTTACTTTCTGGAACTTAAGCCTTTTGTGTTTCTCTCAAAGGGAGTGTACATCAGTATATTAGAATTTTCTTCATTATAGCTTTCCAGGAAAGCAAAAAATTGCTGTGATCTTCTTAAGGCAGACTCAGTATTTTTGCATCACTCTTCTCTTTTGTCAGTATTTTCTTTGAAGTGTGATGCCTCTAACTTTGCAAATCACAATTTAATCTGTGTACTTCTTTTTTAACAACTTATTTACTGTGTTTGAAAGAATTACTTGCTATGTTAATCAAGGCTGATATGGTAGGTGAAGCGTGGTATGAATAGGTTGTCAGTAATTCACTTCTAATGATTGGCATGTCTATGGTGAGACCATCATAAAGTTTGATATTTCTTTTTATAAAGATTCCTAGTGAAAATGTAAGTTATAAGGGGTGGAAAGACTGCATAACTGTTTTGTAGGAAACATGAAAGAGCTTCACTGCTTTCTTTCAACACTTTCTACCCTGAAAGCAATAATAAACTCCCCTTAAGAAAAGAGAAACTAGTTCATGGAAAAAATGAAGTCTCAGTTGACCCCTTAAATTACTGTTGCCTGCCCTTTGTGACAAGATCCCAGGGGACTGTGGTTTAAAATTAGTGTTTGTGGGTTTTTTCCCTCTCTTGATATTGTGGGGGGGGGATTTTAATTGTCTTTCATTGTAATAGGGACAGTCCTAAGCTGTGTGACATTTCCTGTCTCTTTTGTAATTGCAAAATGTCTTGTTCTTGTTTCCTTTAATATAGTTACTATTAAATAATGCCAGGCCATTTGTTTAGTAAGCATAAATATCAGCATGTGGCCTAATGGCTGAAGTGTATCTAGCCTTGATGTTTATTTAAGGATATAGCTGCACATTCAAGTGACTAGAATTTTCATGCAGTCTCTTGCACCAAATGAGTTGATGAACAGCATGCCATTGTGTCACTTGCCTCCTTTTGTAAGAAGCTGACTTCCCTCCCTCTCTCAAGGTCATTTCTGGCTTGAAAGAAATTAGCACAGGTCAAAGTGCCCTCCAGGTCCCAGGCTTCACTCTGGGGCAGGAGCTTTCACTGTGCCTTTTAAGAATGTTGTTTTTGCTGCAGCCCTTGGATATTCCTGATGGCCGACGAGCTCCCTTACCTGCTCACTACCGTAGCAGCAGCACGCGTAGCATCGATACACAAACACCTTCAGTGCAAGAGCGCAGCAGCAGCTGCAGCAGCCATTCCCCATGCATTTCTCCTTTTTGTCCTCCTGAGTCTCAGGATGGGAGTCCTTGCTCCACAGAAGACATGCTGTATGACCGTGACAAAGGTGAGAGTCTATTTGAATAATTGTTTCATGGCTTGCTTTTGTTCTGCTGTACTGTCATTGTGCTTAAATCAGATTTTTTATTTCATTTTATTTTGTCCTGTCGGTGTGAACCGAAGACTGCTCATAATTGTTTTTGCTTGTTTACATTTGTTTTCCCTTTTGTTTGTGCAGTTTCACAAACATCTTCCATAAATGTCAGAAGGACACAGCAAATGGGCGTAACTCTTTATGAAAGCTATAGTATGAAAAGTTAAGGAAAAGCATGAAGTGAATATTTTATAAAATAGTGTGTGAATTATTGGTGAAATAAGTGAATCCAGAGTTTGTGGTTGCATTACCACTTTTATTGTTTGTTTAAAGGGTAGGTTAGGAAGACAATAATATTATTTGAGTCCAGTGTACAAAATACTATGGCAACAAAATGAAATCAATGCTGGTCATGTTTCATTGTATGTATTTAACAGAGTAATCCTATGCATGTCAATTCAAAGTAAGCCCTGCTGAGTCCAATAGGAATTGATTCCTAGAAAAGGGAATATAGGATTTTGCAGTCTTAAAAATCTGGCAGTGTTCTCAGTTTTTGGCAAAGTCAATGTTTTTTTGAATTTCGCAATTCTACTCGAGCGTAAGGGTTGGTGGTGAACCCAGAATTCAGCATGATTAGATTCTTGGTTTTCGTTCTCCTTTTTTTAGATCTACAGTTTTAGCCTTTAATGGCTGCAAACAGAAGCTTAGAAGCGTATGGCTAATGCTTAGTGACAGTGCAGAAGCCACAAGGAGTGGGGAGAGGTTTCAGTTTTCTGCAAAGCTTCTTGGTTCAGTTTATAACTATTGGGAGTAGAGTAAATTATGCACAATCTGCAAATACATGTGTCTGTTTATCTTATATACCCCCTTTCCTCCATGGAGCTGAAGGACACATGGGACATTTCCAGCTGGTTTTCCATCTGCACACTGACCAGGCTCCTGGCTGCTTAGTCTCAGCAAAGTTGATGTACCATGTGCTTTCAGACCATGCCTTGGGATCATTATTTTGCTTGGTTTGTGGAATGAATGTAGGTTGTAGGATTGAATACGTGCATGTGTTTTTAACACTAGTTGTAGGCCTCCTGGTCAATGTGAGCTGTTTTAAATTAAGAATAAAATAATGAAGTTTCCCGGTATACAGATTTTAAAAACGGGACTTCTCCATTTAAGTATTTTAATTGTTCCTTCACAAAAAACAAAAAATGGCTCGTATCTTCCATCTTTTCCCCAATTATTTTTAGAGTGCTCCAGCTCTTTCCTCTTTTGTTTTTCATCTTCCATGCTAATTTCTGTTTTTTTATTATAAATGGCCACATCCTGCCTTTACTTTTTCATATTCGTGCACATCATTTATAATGAAAGCATTTCTTCACATGGCTCATGTTTTTTTTCTTTTACTTACTTTCCCTGCCTGATAATCTCCCCATCTATTTTCTCTCTTTCATGAGGATTACAATGCATGGACACTTCCTCAACCCCCACATGTGATTTTGCTGTCTTGGCTCTAGTTTCTTTACTCAGTTGGACCCAGACACACAATATTTTTCCATGAAGAGGCAAGACATTCTTGAAATGCAAAAAAAAGCCTAGGGATTGTGATTTACACAAGGTATCCCCCAGATGTTGGGACTACAATTCCCATTATCCATGACCATTGACTGTTGGAACTGATGGGAGTTGTAGTCCAAAAGCACCTGAAGGAGAGATTTATAGCCTGGCCTGCCTTTTGGATATATGCTTCATGATAAACTAAGTAAAGATCATGATCTCACTTTATTTTTATTTTATTTTAATTAAAATTCATTCTATTCCACCCTTCATCATGAGCAATCAATGCTAGGTGCAATAAAATAATGTAAAACTACCAGACATTCATAAATACACAACAAAACAGGGGAAGATAAAAGACAAATCAATAGATAAACAGTCTATTACCCTTTACCTTTAATATATAGCTATCTACATCTAAATACCCAGTCTAGACACCAACAACCAGTAAATTTTTGGATGGTCAACCATCCTTTCAACTGGTATTGAAAGGCAAACAAACAAACAAAAAAACCTTAGAAGGGAAAGCATTCTAATTATGATGATAAAATAAATGTAATTATATGATTCTGCAGTTCACAATACATTATTATTAATGAAGAAAAAGAAGAAGAAAGGCACAGCAGTACTAATACATAGCAACAAAAAGTAAAGTCCATTACTGTCACTTTCACATACTAGAAATTGGGTTAGCCAATGAGGTATCCTCTCTACGTTTTGGACTGAAGCTCCCATCAGCCTCAGCCAGCATGGCCAATGATCAGGGATGATGGCAATTGTAATAAAAAGTAATGTGGAGGGCACCATGCTGGCTACCACAATATTAGCTCTTTGCCACCACAGATCTTGCACACCCCAGCCCTTTTTCCAAATTCAATGTTGCCCTTTGTATAGCTAAAACTCAAGTATTAAGCCCACCAAACCCAGAGGTACTAGGCTAAATCACCTCTAGAAAATTCTGCTAGGTTTCCTTAGTTTCATGCTCATAGACCTCATTCAAATGCTTGTTGAATGATTAACATTTGTTAGCTGGGAGGAAAAATATTCTGCAGAACTTTGTTAAGTCCATGTCTGTGCATTTTGCCTGTAGCCATAAAGATATGTTTCAGCAATGTCAGCATTTGGTTTTACAGAGAGGGCTTCTCTTACTTAATGACGTCTGAAATGGTGAACACAGATAAGAGTTCTTTTGGAGTTGATGTGATAAGTACATTCGATTGATGGTCACAGTTCTTCATGGTATCTACACCTGCACAGATCCTGCTTTGGGAATGCTATAGAGCCGAATACTTGAAAATTAGCATTCACATCTACTCTTCCTAAAAGAGAGAGAGAGAGAGAGAGAGAGAGAGAGAGAGAGAGAGAGAGAGAGAGAGAGAGAGAGAGAGAGAGAGAGAGAAGTCTTGAAGGATCCACAAAGCTCTCTTTTGGGTAGGCAGAGCTACCACAATTATCATTATCTTGGGTTGTCTAATAATGGCTGATTGCATCAACAGTTTTAAAAACATAAAAAGAGCAGTGTTGGATCAGAACAGAAGCCTGTCTAGTCCAGTCTGCTGTTTGCTACAGCAGCCTACCAGATACCTATGGGTAGCCCACAAACACCACATTAACAAAATAGCACACTCCTGTTTGTTCCATAGCAACTGGTATTCAGAGGCATGGTGTTTCTGTTCTTGGAGGTAGCATATAGTCATCATAACTAGTGGCCATCACCTTACCCTCCATGCATTGGTCTCACCTCCTTTTAAAGCTGCATGTTGGTAGCAATCTCCACATCTTACAGTAGCAAATTCCATGGTTCAACTGTGTTATGTGAAAAAGTACTTCTCTTTGTCCTGATAACGGAAAAACTGTAACATTTCCTCGTATAGAACTGACTCTTGACAATTTTGGTTACCCTTTCCCTCTCTCTCCAATATCCTTTCTGAAGTGTGACAACCAGAATTGTGTAGTAATAATAATAATAATAATAATAATAATAATAATAATAATAATAATAAACAACACACCATGAGCTCAAGATCTTTTTCCTGGCCGGTCACCACCAGCTCAAACTGCACCAGGATGTATGTGAAATTAGGATGTTTTGTCCGGATGTGCTTCATTTTACACTAACATTGAACTCCATTCACCATTTTTATGCCCAATCAGCCAGTTTGGAGAGTTCATTTTTTAGCTTTCAGCACCCCTCTTTTGTTCTCCCCACCTTTGGTTGTTGCCCACTAACTGAGCTACATCCTTCCTCACCTCTCACTCCAGATGATTTGCACTGTTCCCAGTTTAGATCCTTGGGGATCTGTATTTTTTGGTTAGCCAGTCTCTGATGTGGTTACAACTTTAATTGCTGTACATGCTACCTTAGGATGAATCTGATAATTATTGTTAGTAGGTACCTCTGGAACAAGGCACAATTTGATAAAAGGCTGTGCAGATTGCTCACTAGTTCAGTGGTCCCTTAAAAAGTACATTTGCCCCATCAACTGTGTTGTGTGCTTAATTAAGTACAGAAAAATAACAGAGCATTGAATAAAATAATCATTTTGGTTTGTATGCTAGACCATGTGCAATTTTCCCCCAATGCATTGTGCTATTGCTAAATGTAGACAAGGTACTGCAGAACACTACGTTTTCCAGCTAACTTAAACAGATAACCTATTTTTTCAGAAAAGAAAGTTTGTTGGTATCAACCCAGACAGTATTATGCGCTAGCTCCAGGAAGATTTCTGGATAAAGTGTTCTTAAACATCTGAACAATTGTTAAAGAAGTATGGCCTACTATACTTTCTGCTTTGTTTTAACTGTTGAAAATCACTGACTCTGTTTTAATTAAGGTGGTGGGAGGATGTCAATGGTTACACCTTTCCTACCCAACCTATTCTATCAGGCCACCAACACTGGCAATCTTTCAGTTGTTGAAAACAGTTTCCAGCTGCCAAGTATGTTTATTCAGTCGTGGGTATTTGTACCACATATGCAGAATTAGCAACTTCATAGAAACATGGGGAAATTACTAATGTAGATTGATCTAGGATGGCATTGTACTGTCTGTTAGGATGCTGCAGAAATGTGTACAATCACATTATAATATTGGTTACAGGTAGGTAGCCGTGTTGGTCTGGATCGAAGTAAAATAAAATAAATAAAAAAATCCTTCAGTAGCACCTTAAAGACCAACTAAGTTTTTATTTTGGTATGAGCTTTCGTGTGCATGCACACGAAAGCTCATACCAAAATAAAAACTTAGTTGGTCTTTAAGGTGCTACTGAAGGATTTTTTTTATTATAATATTGATAATCAGAAATGCATGTTTTACATAATTTTTTTATTAGGAAAAAAGCCAGACTAATCATTGCTAGTGATTATAATTTGATCCTGTCTTACTGTACTGGAAAAGCATATTTGGTACCACATTTAGTGGTAGTTCACAACTTGTTTGCATAACAGAGCTGGCAATTCCTTTTATTGTTGAATATTTCCCGCACTTCGCGTTCTAGAGTTGAAGTTCCCAAACTTTTGGTGTGAATCCCACCTTTGGTGGTTTAATCTCTGTTCAAGCCATCTGCCACCTCTTCTGTGATGGTTCAACCTAAGCAGTTGATTAATGTACTGTATCAGTGTTGTGGAAGGAGACCATTTCAAGTTTGAATGTCTTGTGCTAAAAAGGCACTTAAAATAATGCCCAAAGGTTCTGTGCTCTGTTGTTCCCTGTCGTAGGGGCTTGTTTTCTTCTCCAGCTAAATTTCCATGATACTTTTCAGTCGTGAATCAGCTTTAAGCTGGACCTGACTGTGTTTCTGAATAAAAAATGGAAGTTAATAATTGATCAAGCATGGGGAGAGAGCTAACCTGCCGGCCAGACACAGACCTGCTTTACATTTCTAAAGCATCTTTTCTTTTCTGCCTAAGTCTGCGCTTTGACCACAGGCTCCACTGCCGCTCTTTGGATCAGATCAGCTGTTTACTTTACATTTCTATAAAGAGCTGCTTAAATAGGTTGAAATTTTCAAAAGAAAATGAACATAAAGTCTGCAAAGGGGGACCCATGGTCTGCTTTGGGATGGGAGAGTGATCTTGCACAGCAGGGGGCGGAGAAAATGTTAATGGCACCTGTTGTGTGTGTGGAGAAGGGGAGGTGAGGAAGGGCCCGCCCCGCCGTGATTAGAAGCAGTTTTATTGCATTAGAAGGGCCAGCTCCACAGGGTGCCAGTGATTAGAATTCAGTTTGGTGACCCCATGTGCTATTTACGGCTGGAGGGTTCAGTTTTGAGACCTTGCTCCACAAAGAAAGATACTGGTTTTCAGCCTTTAGTTTCTGAATTTTTAAATTAAATTTCACTCCTGATAAGTAAAAATTGAACAACAACCAGCCCTTGACACTGTTTTTTAGCCATCTGTTCAGCACAGCTCCTCTCAAGTTAGTGAAGACTTTGCACACTGCTCTGTGGTTCCTCCAGGGTTAATTTTTTTTAGGACTAGCTTCATGTGAAAAAATAAAATTTGAATACTTCAAGGGGGGGCTCAGGGAACATACAGGGTTGAATACACACAGGGAAGAAAGGAAGGAGGTTGTGTGCTATATATGGTTAGGGAACTGAAGGATATAGAAATGAGCCTGTAGACATTTCATAGTCTTTACCCAGTGTAATTGGTTGCTGGATTATGTTAGAATGATTTAATTGAGCTGTATAGGTAGAAAGTTATTACCAGCAAATTCCAGTGAACCATCCAATTCTGATATTTTTGTGGGTCTACTCAGAGCAAACTTTGATTTCGAAACCACAGAGGAAGACATTTAAGGGGGGGAAGGAAAACAGCAAAAGAAATGACACCCAACTTTTAAAAACAACAACGGTTAGAACTAGTGTTTATCCTTTTATGGCTTTTACTACTAGCTTTCAGAGAACTTTAGAAAATTGTTGTTGGCAGTTCCTCACACTCCTACTTGTTTTGGAATACTTAGTCATACTTCCATAGAGGGAATGCAGTATCGCCCTAGATAGTGTTGATGCTGTTTACGTGGCCATGTATCCTAGGATGAGAAAGAGATCAATCTCTATGGCCCTTTCTCACCTAGCAGCCGCCATTCCATCAGGATACCTGGAAATTCCCCATCCCAACTATTACTTATCTAAGAAATTTTATATACCGCTTGCCTTGTGTGTCTCTTTAGATTGTAAGCCTTAGGGCAGGGACTGTCTTAACTATGAATTGTTGCAAGCCTCTCTGAGAGCTTTGTTGGCTTAAAGAGTGGGTGACAGAATGTGTTTTAAATAATAAATTATGAGTCCTCAGCTTTATAATAATTTTATATATAATAATTTATATATAATAGTAGGCTAAGTGTTGCTTACTCTTTCGCAACTCCTTTTTATAATAATAATAAAAAAGCCCCATTCCATTACTACAGTGTATGAACAAATTTGAACTTGTGGTGAGTTAAGGACTGATAACCACCAGATATGGGGGGAAAAGTAAAAAGGCTCTGAGAGGTGCCTGTTTCAGCCTTTTGATCTTAAAAAGTATAAATGTTTTAGGCCATTGTCTGAAGAAGAAACATACAGTATGCAGGGCAGTTAGGAATGTAGGGGTGTTTTTCAGCTTGTCTCATGTAAGTCCAGTGGTGAATTTTCGGAGGTAGAATGGCGCCTGAGCTCTTTGTAGGTTTCTGGTGTTGTGATAAATGGTATTCCAAGGTGAAAGAAGGGTTACCAGAAACAGCTGTACCAATATGTCAGCCATGAAATGCAGGGATGCAGAGAAGGAATAGCCCTTTCCTGTGTTCCAAAGCTCACATACACAGCAGATTGAAGATCAGCATCTGCATTATATATGCCCTTGGTTTTGTTTCCTTTTTGGTCTCTTTCTGTGGGTGACATTACTGTGGACAATATTTCTAATGGCTTCATATTTCAAAAGCTGCTTACGAGCACTTTCCAATTATTGTGTTTATGCGTTGACAAGACACAACGGAACTTTACGTTATCATTAACCACTTGCCCTTCTTTGCATATGCTGTACATGTTGCCCTGATCATTTACATTTTTGAAATGCATAATAAAGAACTTATTTGTTTCCAGGATTACAGCTCTGCTTTATTCAGTCTGTAACATTCTGGATAAAAATATCCTCCCATTATGTGCTGCTGTATGGTAGATTACTGCTCCTCTAAAGCTTTTATTCAGGAGAAATGTGCTCTACCAGAGTGTTGGATATAGCCTGCAATAAAAGAAGCTTTGTGACTTGAAACAAACTGGCATTAGCAGTGAAGTTGTGCAAAAGCCATCGTGTTTGGAAATCAAATTTAATTAAAAAGCACTCTCAATCCCTAGTAATACAACTGCTTTAAATTTTCAGACAGTGGGAGTAGCTCACCGTTGCCCAAGTATGCCTCTTCTCCTAAACCCAACAACAGCTACATGTTCAAACGAGAGCCCCCAGAGGGATGTGAGCGAGTGAAGGTCTTTGAGGAAATGTCGTAAGTAATGCCTTTTATATCAGCTGGATCTGCAAATGCAGGAAACCTTTTTACTGGACCTTTTCAACTGCAGATGAATAAACTACTCCAGCTGATGAGGTTTTTTTCCCCCCTCCTTCTTCTTTCAGGAGCAAACCACTCTTGCCAATTTTGCACAGGCAAGAAGTTGGAAGTGTTCCTGTCAGCTTTGGGGGGGGGGGAATGCAACCTATTTGTTCTTGACCACATGACCCAGATGTATAAAAGCACAACTGAGGAGGAAATGCAAGCAGAGCTATGGTTTCTTTAGTGTTTTAAAAATTATTTTCCAGCATGAGTAAAGCTGTCTTTATAATGATACCAGTTCAGCTTTATTTGTTTAGCCTTTGAAGCTCTGAATAACAGCCGTGGTAGCATTTGAGTTTTGGTTTTTTTAATTGATCTATGTATTTTGGGGAGTGGGGGAGAGAACACAATATGTAAGTACATACATGCGGGAATATCTTAAAGTTTGGCCAGTTTTCTCTCCTGTTTTGCTGTACAAGGAAATAGCATGGGACTAATTTAGACTAGGACAGCATAGACATATTGCTTGGGAAAATAGCTGAAGCCAGATCCTGGTAAAAATGCTTCTGGATCATTAATAGAGTATTCTAAAGTGAATGCAGACGTTTTGCTGGACAAAATAGAGATAAAGAAAGAGGGACATTGTGCTATTTCATGTGTGTTTGCTACAGTGAGTTTTCTATTGATAAACGGCACATTGATGGATTTCCAATATGGTTTGTGCATCTGAATCCTTTAGGGAAGGGAATTGTGGAAAAGTCTTACCTCTCTGGTTGCTGTTTGCATGTATATTTATTGCTGTGGATCAGTCAGCTGACTAGCAATATGGAAGATGTTTGCCCATTTGTCAAATAATCCCATTTCTTGTCACTCACATTCTAGCAACATACAAAACTGCCAACCTGTGCTAAGTTACCTGCAAATGTTCAAGTATGTAACTTTAATTTCTTTCTCAACCCCTTTGTTTTAGGACTCGTCAGCCTGTCTCAGCCCCTCTCTTTTCATGTCCTGACAAAAACAAGGTTAATTTCATCCCAACCGGATCAGCTTTCTGTCCTGTAAAACTTCTGGGCCCTTTACTACCTGCTTCTGACCTGATGCTCAAAAGCTCTCCAAACTCTGGCCAAAGCACAGCTTTGAGTACTCTGACTGTTGAGCAGCTTTCATCTCGGGTCTCTTTCTCCTCTCTGTCAGATGACACCAGCACAATGGACTCTACAGAGGTTTTAGTACAACAGCCATCCCAGCAGCAGCCACCACAGCTTTTGCAAGAACTGCAGTCCGAAGAACACGCCTCTCCTCAAAATTACGTGATAATCTAGATGAGCAAAGGCAGAGGGACGGTCTAAAACTCAACTGCATGAGTGGCACTTTTCTGGAACAAAACAAAGCTACTTATCAGCATCTTTCTGCATTTCAGCGCTGTTCTTGGCAGGGACAAAAATGCATTCAGCATTTTGTGTGTGTGTGTGTGAGTGAGTTGGCCGGGGGGGGGGGGAGCAGAATGCTTGCAGAATCTGTGTACGTATCATTAAGCATTTTAAGTGGAGACTATGCATTTCATAGAATGTTTGACCAGATTAGTACTTTGTCCTGTGTTCTGTTTCAAATTCTACAGTATAAATAAGCTCTATATCAAACAAAGGTTGCCTGTCTAAATAGAAAATGTCTTGCTGTGTTGTATTCTATGGAAAATACTGTACTTCAGGATTATGTTTACAATTTATCCAGGTATTTATGTTTTGAACTTCTGTAATACATACAATGCAAAAAAATATGAAAAAAAATGGCCACAACAGTTGCACAGTGTCCCCCACCCTATATGGCCTAGCTTCAGGTACTTCTCTCGAAGTCTAAACTCAGGTAACTTGGAATGTATATCATATTGGGATATAAAATACTTTACAGCTAAAAAGCTAAAGAGGGTTCATCACTCTTCTGCCTTTCCTTATTTTATGCATTAATATTTCCTCATTACATTCCACTTTCTTGGAAAAAGTGCATTCAGATCTAGGGGGATACGAACCCTGGGCATGGGTGAACATGAGGAGAACCAGCAAATCTGTGGTGTGCTGCATCCCATTGTCGTGTGGTTACAAGTCAAACAAAAAACTAAACTGTTGCATTTGCCATCGTTTCAGCGTGTAAATTGTGGCATTTTAAAGTTTCAGGTGTTTGCCCATTAATGACTGTTAAGCTGTTGTGAATAAAGTGTTCAGTTTTAGGCTGCACATAAGAAACATTCCATGACGTGTGTGTGAGAGAGAGGCTCTAAGGCAAGAATGTTTTCGTTTAATTTCGGCAAATTCATTCCCCCCTCCCCCCCAGGTTTCAGAGGGGGTGGTGGGAATTTCCTCTCGCAAGTTATAAGGACGTGAAATGCTACTGTTACCATTTTAGGAGTCTTAATTAATGTTTAGTTTCTCTTTTGGAGGAAATGTTCCATTCACATGCTGGTTGCAAAAAACAAAAACAAAAAATTATCTCGGGTTTTTGACAAGCAGTGATCGGTGAACTTTGTTTTATTTGTACAGTGGGTATTTTGCACCTGAACTTAAAAAAAAAAATCTTACGTGGCTATGAGGTTTTGTAGAAAAAAAAAAGAGAAAGAAAAGAAAAAAAGAAAGAAGCAATAGTTTTTAAGTCATGTATCTAATTGAAGCCTTTCTTAGTACCCTTTGGTTTAGGCCCACTGGCAGGTAAATTTATCGCAGTTTGAAGGTGGGCAGGCAGTGCAGTCGCTTGTCTTTCCAGATGCTGCATAACTTAGAATCCTCCAGTAGTGTTACATTAGAGTAGCCCTGGAACTATGCGAGTGCTGCTTTCAGAGAGAATGAACCTGCAATACAAAGGCAACCCCAAAGGCAAGAGACCCACTCATTCTTGGCTCTGTGCTTTCAGTTCAGTGGAAGTACCTTTATGCAAGCCTGTTCCTAAGAAAGCCTACTTGCCCCTCTTCAAGAACTGAAAAGATTAACACTGCAGCTGCTGCTGCTGCTGCTGCTGCAGCATTTATGCTCTCTCCGCTACTTCTTTTGAGGAAGAAATTGGGGAAATAATAAAAAAAAAGGCCTCAGTGAAAAGTACCTAAGAAAAGCAATGAAATATACAGCACATGTATATTGTTGCAAGATGATGCCCAGTTTCTTTCCTTCCTATCATCACCAAAGAGTTTGGTAATAACCTGTTAGGAAGTTAGACCGACAGTCTCTTTTTCAGTCGCTGTGTGACTGTAGGAGCAGGCGGAGAGTGGAAAGCTTAAAAGATCTGTTTGTCTTTTGTTTTCACAGTATTTTTTTTTAATACAGCAACAGGCATCTTTAATCTTGCTAATCTCAGGCCTTGGTGGAAGCACTATATAGTTTGTATGTTGTTAAAGGGTAAGGGAAAAAAGCATCCAGTTTCTTGTGACCTAAATGTGTGTTCTTTGAAGTTTTACATTAAAGTTGAATATGACAGTACATCTACCTTCTCACCATCTCTCTTTTTTTCCAAATATAAATGCATTGTCATGGTTCTTGATGTTATAGGGTTTTATGAGAAACTATCAGGTGACTTTTTAGATCAAGAATTAACTCTGGTGAACAATATTTACAGTGATACTACTTCTGTTATCTCACGAGAAACTAAATATTAATTGTCACACACATTTGCCCTTGGCATATTGGAAGGTTCTGAATCAAATGTGTTAAAACAATGCTTTGCTATGTAAATTTTCCAGCAGTTGATCTCCAATATATCCTACATTCAGCTGTAGAAATTTGTCAAATATTGTTTCAAGAGTTTTGTACATAGTTGTACTGTTATTTCTAGCCACTGTGCTGAACAGTATTTGAATTACCACACAATATTGCTTTACAAAGAAATGTGTGGCTTTTGTTTTGTATTTTTTCAGTATAGACGTCCCTGTGTCTTATTTAAATAAAATTATTAGAAAAAAACACACCCTACAACCTGTAAAATGTAGTGTGTTGTCTGTCTTTTGAAAGCTGTTTGGAGCTGAACTTGAACATTCAGAAAAAGGGTTTCCGTAAGGAAACTGCAGCAGGGAGAAGAGAAACTAGTTGAGAGGCGGGATTCTCTGCTTGTATATATCTGCAGAAAAGGTGGTTGTAAAATCCAATATTAATCAATCATTAAATTGAAATGGTAGCTTTTTGTAGCTGAACTATTGCTATGTTGCACTCAATCATTTATTTCCACTGTAACACGGTGCAAAAACTGCATTCCACTGTAACATAGTGGACTAAATAATTTAGAAAACATTCACTTATTCATAGGCCATTCATCTTGTTCTGATGATTTGTTCTCATTTCTCATGACTTTTAACAAATAGCATGGAACTGGCTCACTGTTTTTTTTAGCAACTTGTTCTCTTCAGTCTCAGGACTGGAATAGCATATCAAAATGGACTATGTCTTCTAACATGTTAAAGATTCCAAAAACCTCCACTCTTTAGGAGAAGCTACAGAACATAACCTAGTTTGGTTATCATTTTTCACAAAGCACATTTCCCCCAGTGCAACAGCTTTTATATACGTGGGAAAGTGTCGTCATGCGCTTCAGCACCCTTTAAAACTCTGGTTAACATTGTGACATGTTTTCCAGTAAGCTTTTAGTATTGGCTCATTTGAACACAACACTTCACTTAGTGGCCCAAACACCATAAATCTGAGAAAACAAATCGGTAACATTTTCTTGTGTTCCTACTATGAGTGCATTTTAGTTTGCATTTGAAGTGGATAGTTCTCTAACTTGCCTACTATATAAATATTCCAGTAACATGCTGCAATGGCAATATAATCATTTTGATTAATCCATGGCTCTGTCTTCATTGTATTTTGTTCTTTGGTGCAATTCTGGGTGCAATTTGTATCTCATCATAGTTTGCTTGCTTTTCATTACCTGCTTCATCTCAGCAGCTGTGGGGTTGAACTTGTGAATGTGACTGCAATAAATAAGGGGTGGGGAAAGGCATGTGACCTAGTTAACGGGATGGTCCGTGACCTCCCATCTTCCCTGCATGTACCTGAGAGCAATGATGTGTGTACAGTAGCAAATAAGGCAGGTGAAGGGTGCATTCTCACGCTATAGATGTAGCCAATCTTCTCTGCTTTCAGGCTTGTTTTAATAGGAAAGATCCTATTCTGGTAGCAGAGTAGGACTTGCCTAGCCAAGGCAGCCCTTTGGTTTGACAGAAGGCCGGGCACAAACCATTCCCCACCCCAACCTAAGGATCCTAGAGAAGCTGAGAAAAAAATAAATTATTAGGGAAGGACCATCACCTTCACATCTGGAAAATGAAGAGGGTGGAAACCTACTGTCCCTTCCCCAAAGGGGGCCTTAAGATAGGGTAGGACGGAACGTGGAACAGAAGGCAGGAAAGGACCATTGTGAGCTTTCAATGTGAGACCTCCCTTGCAGTAGTTGGAAGGCAGCCCAATAGCACTCAGTGCATCCATAGGAGAGAATTACAGCAGCCAGGCTTGACTTGTTGTGTGCTCTGATCAGCATGTATCATCTGTCTTTCTCAACTTAGTTGGCTGCCTGTCTCTATGTAGTTTAAGGTGCTGGTTTCGCCTTTTGAAACTAAATTGGGCATGGGGGAACTTATTTTAGCCCACGACGGTTGCATGCCAGTGGTGGGTGGAGCCAGTGGCGAAAGTGGGTGGAGCAACCCGTGTTCCCTGATGGTAAGAGCTGTTTGCCGGTGGAACAGGCTCCCTCAAGGTGGTGACTCCTTCATTGGAGGTTTCTAAGCAGATTGGATGGCCATCTGTCATGTGTTGGTCTAGTTGAGATTCCTGCATTGCAGGGGTTTGGACTAGTTGACCCTCTGATCCCTTCCTACTATGGTTCTATGAAATTTTACCTTTGTGCATTAGGCTACAAACCAATCTAATATTCATAACTCTGTCATAACTTTGGCTTCCTCGCTACTCCCTTTCCGAGTCTAATTATAACCTCTATTTGGCAATTTTTCATAATTAACCAATTACAAACATCTTCTTTTAATTCTTATAATAATACCTTATATGAAAATTACTTATATCACATAACAAATTTCTTATTTCTCTAATTATTCCCTTTAGCCTCTTAATTATTCACTAACATTATTCTAACTTATACAATGAACATTCTAACATCTCACTTAATCACTCTCTAAAATCCCCCCATCTCCGCCCGGTGACCAGCCCCTGGAATTCCCAAACCAACTCCTGTATACAGTCCAATTCCAAACCGTTTTATCAATCCCTTATTTGCACTACGTCTCAACCCACTCCATCTCTCACCCACTCCAGCCCAACTTCTTCCAACCAGCACCCCCTCTGCCAACCCCCTCTAATTTTTCCTTTTTCTTTGCTCCCCATTTAACAAGACCTTCGCCTGGATCTTGCCTCCCTTCTCTCACTAAGGAGGTTCGGATCCAGGCCACCTCTTTATTCATTGACACAGCGTGGTTGTTATTGCCAGGAGCCCGCTCTCCCTCTCTCACTGAGAGAAGCGGCTCCTGGAGATCTAAGTCCAATGCGGCTCTTTTTTTATGACACAGGTCCCGTGCAACCTCTCCCACCGGTTGCACTTCGTTCAAGATAAAGAGCTCCTGTTGCTCCTCTTCTAGTATGTTTAAGTTTTGGTCCTTTAGAGTTTCATGCTGTGTCTCGAAGCTGTCAGTTGGATAGAGTTGGTGCTGGGGTTCAATCAGTAACTTTGTAAGTCTCTGGTATTCCTTTACACCCATCCAAACTTCTTGAACTTTTTCCCAGACACTTTGTATCTCATTCTCACACATCATGTCGAGTTGTTTTGTCTATCTATATCCTTTGTCTTCTCAGATTACAATATGGCGAATAGGCTGTTGTGTCAGAGATGGAATCCAAGCTGAGCTGACCCGTGCCTCCAGGTTCCCGTCACTGGGCCACCGGAGGGCTCGTTAGTAGTCAGTTCCAAATATTGCAGAAATGCAAACAATAAATCCTTCACCTCCCCTTGGTTCCACTACCCCAGGGAGGGATTCAATTTTTGTTTTTAGCAAAGTTCAGAGTCCCGTTCCAGCACAATGGCTGCAGGCTCGGCAATTGCGTGTTGGTTTCTCAGTGAGGGGGGGGAACGACCTCTGTTATCTTTTAAATTCCCCTCCCAAGTCCAAATTCTTTTCTAAATTGTTAAAATTTCTTGTAAATCCAGATCGTTTCTTTTGGAGGTATCTAGCGCGCGGTGTCGCCGGCATGGAGCTTTGCACCTCAGAGCTAGTGAATGTCCCAAGGCTCCGTCCCGCTCTGCCTGCGCACGTCACCCCTAAAAAAGGGGTTAACGGGCGGCGAACGGGGCTCAAAGGAGCACTGCTGGGTAGCCACGTCCCCGAAAAGCACAATTCGGGGGTTCTCCGGGTGGCCGCTTCGCCCAAGCGGCTCTACCCCTCCTCTGAGGTGCCGGGAACCTCGGACATCGAGAATTCCCCGCCAGCTTCCATTAGCGCCAGACCGGAAGTCCAGATGTTTTGGCCTACAACTCCCATGATCCCTAGCTAACAGGACCAGTGGTCAGGGATGATGGGGATTGTAGTCCAAAACATCTGGAGGGCCGAAGTTTGGGGATGCCTGATCTAGCACAACCAGCAGAAAAACTATTAGGTGTTTTGTCAAGACTCTTGGCAATGTTCAAGTGGTCCATAGAGAAAAAGGGTTATGAAGCCACTGGTATCGGACATCATTAGGAATTGTTCCATATTGGCCAGTCCAAGTTTTAAGATCAACTTTGGAGATGCTCTCTACCATCCTCTTCACCTGTTAAATAGTGACCCTGAGAGCGTAAGATTTCTTAGTGGTGGTCTCATGCCTTTGGAGTACAGTACTGTAGTACAGTGGTCCTCAACCTTGGGCCTCCAGATGTTTTGAGACTACAGTTCCCATCATCCCTGACCACTGGTCCTGCTAGCTAGGGATCATGGGAGTTGTAGGCCAAAAACATCTGGAGGCCCGAGGTTGAGGACCACTGCTGTAGTAGAAGAAACACCCTATCAGCCTCTCCTTTCACCGTAAATTACACCCTAATTTTTACTGTTGCCTTTCATTCATGCTGCCTTTTGGGTGACTGCTCTCATTTTTTAAATGGCTGTTTTAACCTGTGCTATATATATATATATATATATATATATATATATATATATATATATATATACACACACACACACCCTTTGTTTAGTGTATGCCCATGTTGAGCCGTTCTGAGCAGAGCATAAATAATAAATCGAGTGATTTGAAACTTCACCCTGAACTGGCTCTTAAAAGTGATAGAAGAGGGGAAATCGTTGCAGGGAGACAATGGTGAGATATCTGAACGAAAAGCTTGCAGCACACTAAGGCCACTTATCCCATCATCTGTCCTAGTGTCCCATCAAAATCCCCCCCCCAAAAAAATTGTCCTGGAAACTGAGCAGCTGAGTTAAGCAGTTAAGTTTGGCTCATCCAAGAGAGCAATCTCTTCATTTGAGAATTTAACACCTATGCATACCTCATGGCAGCTTACAGCAGTTAAAGTAACTCTCTAAATAAAGAATGGACTCTGTCACAATGTCAAAGAAATGAGCTGTGATAAAAAGTTTTAACACAGAAAACATCTGCCTAGCAAGGCACCAGAAACAGTCTTCACCAAACCACAGAAGATGGCAAGGGATGGAGCCAAGCAAACCTCAGGTAAGGTAAGCTACAATCCGTTTTTATCTTTGTGTAAACCAGCTGTGGCTTTTCCATCAGCTCCAGCCTATTGGCACCCTTCAGTTCCCACTATTCTCTGGAAGGGAGTTATGATAAAGTGGTATAATGGGGCTCTAAATGGTGTGGATGTGACCCAAGTCATACTCTGATCAGTCCCATTGAAATATATGGACTTGCGTTAACCAAGATTATCTTAAATGTATACATGGATTCCATGTATCTGATTTGGAGAATGTCTTAGTTGGGCACCACCCCTCTTGTTCTCATGGTGCCAACCAGCCTGAGTGCAAGTGCCCTCTCCTCACCCGTAGTTCCCAGAAATTGGCTCACATTGGAATTACAACTTAGCCTTACCTGCTATGAATGAGTCTAATTTTTTTTAAAAAGGCCTTCAACTTGGTGGTCATCACTACATCGTGTGGGAGCAAACCAGTTGACTTGGTCCTTTGTGAAGAAGTATGTTCTTTTGTCTTTCCTGAATCTTCCAACATTCAGCTTCACTGAATGACCCTGAATTCTAGTATACCGGAGGAAACATGACTCCATACCTCTATAATAATGCTTTTGAACACATTTCCAGTGGCCAACATAATACTGGAATTCTAAATGTAATTCTTTTTTTCCTTTTTTAAAAAAGCAACTCATGAAGGAAGAATATCAATAGAACAAGTAATTCAGGAAATAGATTTTCATGCCAGAGGAAATTCTTTTGTTTGAAGAGAAAGGGGAGAAATACTCGCCTTACCTACATTAAACTCCAGGCTTCTGTGTTGCATTTTCCTTGGCTGTGTGTTTACACCTCCAGAAGAGGCTGCAAACAACAGAAACTGCCTAAGCTCCTCCAGAATTTTATTTTGCAGAGTCATTATATATAGCCTGTTATCCTTCAGAGGCCATTCTCAGTTCTTCACATTAACCTTCCTGTGCAGGCCAGGAGACTGGCTCTTTACGGGGTTTCCTGGTACCCAACTCTCTGTGCAGAAGCATTTCTACGTATCTCCATATGCCCAGTTGACTTGAGATGTGGGTACAGCTCTCGTAATCATTAGTACGGAGTGTTCTTGATAGAACTTGCATCAGGACTAGGGTGTACACTAAGGTTTAGTAACCATGGTGGCACTTGCGAGGTTGCAATGAATGTTTCTGTAGCATTACCTAGAATGACGTCTTGACTCGCCAATGCACTGTGGAACAGGGAGTGCAGAATATTCAGACAGCACTGATTGGTCTCAAGATGTGTTTCCATAACAAATAAGGCAAATTGCTCCCTATTTTCAGCTCCGTTCCTATGCTCAGAATTGAGGTAGATGCTGCTTAGTTCAGGATATTCCTGTCTGCATAAGGGAAGGGGATTATCACCAAAGAAGAGAATCTAAAAAGCCTTGCAGTTGGAGATCATCGCACTTGAGCTATTGTTAGGCATGCTTGTTTCATATGAAGGAATAGTGAATTGATCAAGGTTTCAGGTAAGACTTTTTCAAAAGCTGATATACTCCCCTTCTAGATGGAGATTGTGAACCAGGAATGTTGGGTCTTTTGTGTCACCAGACAGCTCGGGCAGTACTGAACTGGTGCCTACGAAAATGGCGGTATCGGCTCTCTAGTGAGCCTCTCTAGTCCCAGTCTTCATCACTAGAAGGGATGGAGATGCAGGAGCTGGCTAACATAATCCAAACCACCTACTTAACAATTGTAAGTGTACATGGATATCAGCTGATTGGAGAACAAAGCCGTCAGTTGGGCACCAAAACAGCTCCAATGTGCTTTATTTTGCAGGAGCAATGTATCTTTAAAAGCATAAATCAAGAAACAGGGCAAATCTTGAACTGTGAAGAACAGCTGTTGAGGCAGGGCACCTGGCACTGGTGTCAAACACCGCTGCAAATCAAGCAGCAGAAGCGTCAGGGATTTGGAATAATAGACTCTTAAACATCAAGTGTTCTAGAATGTGACTCAACATTTTGGAATACCAGATTTCTTTGTGGCACTGTAGAAGCTGAAACCACCTTCATCAATGCACAGGCTCCCTGATCTCAGGTTGGCCAGGACTTAAAATACATTCTTGCCAACCTGATTCCACTGCAGAGAATAAAATATCATTTTGATAAGGTTGCACTGTCCTCAAAACATCTTTGATTCCCGGAACTGGTAGCCATGATCTGTCATTAAGATCCTATGGCAGGACTGCTAGTTCCTTCCAGTCCCACCTGCCTCATCAATTCCTGCATACTTAAGCACAATATTTTTTGCTCTCAAGTTGGCTTTCAGACTAGTCCCCTTTTAAAAGCAGGAACACACGAGCCCCCTTGCGTATAGAATTGCGTCTGTGTCAAATGGGTTACACACTGCCTGCAGCCATTTCCAAAATAGTGGCAGCTGCAAAAGAGCTTAGTGGTGAAGAAAACAAACTGGAGCCAGGGAGCCCTTAGTGAAAAATTCACATTGGCTGTGATTTCACTGGATGGCAAGCACACAATTTCTGACAGAAGAGGATTTATGCCACTGTAGACTTCCAGGATGTACGTACGTGTACATGCGCAAGTTATTGTGCTGTATGCAAACAAAATACCGACTGAAAGTGCTTGCCCATCAGAGTCCTGAACTAGAACAGACCAAGAACCTCTCCGAGGGTTGGTTCATACATGTATTTCCCAAGATCAACTGAAAGTCTGCAGCAACACACAAATCCCCAGCCCTCCTTCTCCCTGCAGAGATACTTGCTGACACTTACAAATGCTTGCCAGAATTTTAGTAAAACCCATTTGCTGCTAGTGATGTTTGATTGCATTTTAAAAATCAGTTAGTTAATTATTTTACTGCTTCGTTGTAAGCTGCATTTGGAACTGAACAGCATTTCCTCTTGGTCTGTTCTAGTTCAGGACTCTGATGGGCAAGCACTTTCTAGGGTCTCAGGAAGAGACTTTCCCCCACACCTGTTACCTGAGTCGTTTTAACTGGAGATGCTGAGCGGGGCTGAAACTGACCCCAAGTTGAAAGGCAAGGTAGAATAAATCCTGGTAGGAGCTTACTTTGGGGCCTGCACTTAGGTTTTAACATAAAAACATAAGAAGACTCCTGCCCATCTAATCCAGCCACTCAGATACTTGTGGAAAACTCACAAGCAGGACTCGGGCACAACAGCACTCTCCTCACCTGGGGTTTCTAGCAACTGATATTCAGAAGCATATTGCCTTGGACTGTGGAGACAGAGCATAACTATGATGGCTAGTAACCATTGATAGATAGCCTTATCCGCCATGAATTTGTCCAATCCTCTTTTAAATCCATCTAAGTTGGTGGCCATCACTGCCTCCTGTGGGACTGAGTTCCATAGTTAAACTATGCACTGCATGAAGAAGCACCTTCTTTTATCTGCCCTGAAACTTCCAATATAAGCTTTTCCTCTATCCATTTTCTTCATGCCATGCATAACTTTTAAAAAATTCTGTCATGTCACTTCGTACTTGCTTTACACACTCTTTGGAAAGCCACTGACTGGCCCATAATGTTTCTGCTCCTGTTATGCTTAGAGGATTATTTAGGCAGATTTAGATAAGAGTCCATAAAAATTACTCAATCTGTTCTCTCAACGACTCCATCCGAGGTCCCCAGAGGCAGCCTCTCTTAACTTAGCAGAAATTCATGCTAGCTGAAATCATTAGGTTTTTTTAAAAAATAAACGTTCTGAGGACAGCAAACCAATCATCGCTGCTTCACCTCCCACCCCATCATAAACTTTCTGCATCATTTAAAAGTATGCTACTTAAAATAACAAAATATGCAACTATGGGGCAGTATCTGCAAATCAAAAGGAATCCTTAAGCTGGTGCGATAACGGACTTATAATTGTTAACAGAATGATTAAGAGCTTTGCTCTGTTATATAATGGAGACTGTGCATATGGCCAGCATAGCAAAATCTTATAAAAAGTATTCTACATACCATGACTTTTAGTTCCATGTAATATATATATATTTAATTACAAGATAGGTAAAGGTAAAGGGTAAAGGGACCCCTGACCATTACGTCCAGTCGTGACCGACTCTGGGGTTGTGCGCTCATCTCACATTATTGGCCGAGGGAGCCGGCGTATAGCTTCCAGGTCATGTGGCCAGCATGACAAACCCGCTTCTGGCAAACCAGAGCAGCACATGGAAACGCCGTTTACCTTCCCGCTGTAGCGGTTCCTATTTATCTACTTGCATTTTGACGTGCTTTCGAACTGCTAGGTTGGCAGGAGCTGGGACCAAGCAACGGGAGCTCACCCCGTCACAGGGATTTGAACTGCCGACCTTCTGATCAGCAAGCCCTAGGCTCAGTGGTTTAACCCACAGAGCCACCTGGGTCCCTAATTACAAGATACTATGAATTATATGTGTCTGGGAACTCAAAGATAAGAGTCTGGTTGCCAAGTTCCATTTCTAGACTCTCATTACTATAACTTCCATTGTTTAAAGCAAAATACAAAAATATATACATTGCTCATAATGCAACACTAAAGGACAATGCACTCTTTGCATTAACAACACAGGTTTTTATTGGTTGTCAGTCATAACACATATATCTGAAGGGAGGTTGAACTGCTGCAAATACAGTTCCGGCTTTTCTGTCTTAAATCATGTGTCAGTTCAGCTATTGTATCTGAAGTGTGATGTGAATTGGTGGCAACGCGGACCTTTGTTACACTTGTGGAGTACTCTCTGCACAATACCCCGATTGAGTGGGAGCCATTTGCAGCTCAGATGTCTATGATCTGTGACCTAAAAACAGCTCTAATTAAGTCTGACACAGTAGCGTATTAGCTTGCTTGAAAGCCACTGCAATCTATTCACATTATTAGAAACCCCCCCCCCCTGAAAAAACATTCTACCTCTATAAGCTGGCAAAGTTACAGCTAAAGTTCGTTTATTTGGCTGTAGATCTAACAGATTGGGGCCAAAATAACAGCTCCAGAGATTTTTAGTGCACTGTAAACAGTACGTGGAAATGCAGAAGAATCCTCAATATATTTTGGAATGCACAATCCATTGTTGATAAGACCACCAGCTGCCTCCAGCAAAATTTAGCTTTGCCTTTAAACATATAATTATGGGACTCTGAGTCACTGTCTTACAGGGCTTCAACAATATGAAATATAGAGAGTAATTCAAGCGTTGTGAGATGCTAGTGTGCACTGGGATTTTTCTTTCCCCCTCCTCCATCCCAATAAGGACAAACAACATGAAGAGTATTAAGAGGCGATTGTCAGAAGCATTTTAGACATCAGATTTAGTTAAAGTGATGTTGACAAAGGACCATTCCACAAATTACACTTTAAACAAGTACACCCAAAATAATGTGTGTTCTTATGAGCCTTGGACATGTGATGAATCTACTTCAGGAGGCCAAGGTTCAAACTTCACAGGTAAGTGCAAAACTTCTACCTTTGTTGCATTACCCTAATCCAGGAAAGCCTATCATAAGCCAGGTGTGTGTGTGTTCTTCTCAGCCTTTTATGCTGTTTTAGGGCACTCTGAATATCCAGGTACCTGAAGGAAGGTTTCTATCAGTTTCAAATTCAGAAATCCTGCATCATGAATTTAAGCTTGCATGAAAACAGTGTCAAAGTAAATGTCTGGCTGGCAAAAGAAATGTGCTTTTCTTAAGAAGATTGGATCTGCACATGAAGCAGAATGAGGTGGCAGAATGGACTGTAACATTTCAGCTAGTAATCATGTTTCTGAGGTCTTCCCTATATGAAAACTTTACTGGATGGAAACTAAAATACTGTAGCTAATATAGAAAAGTTGGGAGAAGACTTAACAGGAATCTATATCTATATTAAAGAAGGGGAGCATTCAAAAAGGTTATTTCTACCTGTGATATGTTGGTCTGCTCTATGACCTCAGAATTCTCACCTGTTTTTTTTAAGGCAGTGAATGATCAGCCTGGATACTGGGGTCCAGCTCCAAGGGCCTTCTGGCAGTTCATTCACTGCAATAAGTTACAGGGAACCAGGCAGAGGGCCTTCTCGATAGTCACATCCGCCCTGTGGAAGGCCCTCTCATCATATTTCAAACAGATAAGCAACTATGTGACTTTTTAGAAGACATCTGAAGGCAGCCCTATACTGGTAAGTTTTTAACATTTGAGGTTTTATTGTGTTTTTATTGTTTTGGGGGGAACTACCCAGAGTGGTTGAGGCAACCCAGTCAGATGGGTAGAATATAAATAACAATAACAATAATTTATTATTAAATCATGATTACTTCCATTGAATTGCTCCCATTCCCCATGACAAAGGTTCAGCTACACTTTTTCTTTTTGTCAAAACCATCTTTATTAAAGGTGAGTGTTGCGACAGAACATGTGTGTATGAAACCAGCTTTGATGAAAAGTGCTTTGTATGGAAACCATGATTACTGTAAATACACATGTTGGCAAAGTCAATACCACTTGGTCTCCAATTGCCGAAACTGCTGGTACAACTGAACATGCCTGGAGGATGTAGTTTGGGCAGTCGGCTTGGATTTATACAATGCCATTTGCCTAATAATTTAAAATTAGAGAATGAGCACAGTAGATTCATAGATACTCAAATATAATTCTCTAATAATTAGCCCCAGAGTATAGATTTTTCACTATGGATACTAACAAAAGAAATTATAAATTAACATCACAGCAGTATGTTATATACTACTTTCCAAATGGTAGTATCGAATATACCACTGGGTCATGCAGTCTCCAGTTACATGATTTTGTTTTGATTTACACAAAGAAAAAGATATAAAAAATAGGTTTATTATTTATATTTCACTCGAGTTAGCAGTGGCACTCTGCCTGCCAAGAGCCAAGTTACAGCAAGTACACTAATCTATTCAGTAGTCTCCTCTAAATCAAAACTTCGTTTGGTACATTCACATACAAAAAAAGAAGTCTCAAACTCTTTGTACAAAACAAGAGCAAATAACTGTTACCTATAGAAAGGGGTTAGGTCAATCCCTTGATTTTATTAGAATGGCACAGAAGTGAGAAGTAAGTCGTACAACAGTAAACTGATCTGTTTTTAAACTCTTCTAAAGCCCCAAGAAATGCATTTTTGAATGGTGAAGTGAGAGTTACCACAGGCAGACAACTCATGCATTGAGCAATTCGTGTTCTTTATCTGTTTTCCCAACTGCATCTGGGTTGGACAAGGGGTCCAGATCAGCAAAGAGGCTAAACCAAGCCGTTAGATCTTTAGAGGAACTTGCAGCTTCTGCAAAAAGGGGGGGGGGAGAAAAGAAAGACAAACAATCCCCAAGAAGTTAAGATTTTTCTTTGAGGTTTTTTTTTTTAAAATATATATATATACTAATGCTGACATAAAACAAACAAACATGGTATGGACTTGGAATGCACTACTGAAAAAATATGTAATATATACATGATAGAACCCATATTCATGTATTGCTTTGGATAGAAAATTTAAATATTCTGCAGTTATTATTATTATTTCATTTCTATTATTTCTATATTTTTCTTATATTTTTAAGAAAAATCTCAAAGCGGTTTACAGTTCTATATTATTTATACAGTATATGGTAACTTGTAACACACACTGCCCTTAAAGTTGACTATGATAGGAAAAACCCCAATATATTGCAGTAAAATATAATGGAAACTAAAGCAGCATAACTGGCAGGTAAAAACAAAGATATCATAACAGCAGTAAAAAGAAATTAAGAGGATCTCAACTGCCATTAAAAAGTCATTAAGAACACAATTGATCGGGATGGGTTTTTCCTGAAAGATAACAATGATGTTGCTCAGAAAACACATTTGAAGAGGAAGTTTGATAATTTAGGTGCCATCACAGAGAAGGCCTTTTTAGCAATTAGCCACTTCCCTGGCTACTAAGCGCAAGGACATCAGGAGATGTCCTCAACTGGTGGATTGGCTCATGGTTTCTCCATTCCCAACCACTTCATAGTATTTTAATGAATTCATCTTCACTTGGATGAGCCTTTTGGAGGTTGTGCAAAAATGGAAAGGGAGATCACCAAAGCCCCAACACTGGCAGGGCCCTAAGGGGCCATTCTGCCTGCAGCCAGGAGTAATTTTGTCAACACGGAGTGTGACCAAGTGATGACCCAGTGGAGTTTTCGTTGCTGAAACAGGACATCTCCACCCAAGTCTTGGCAACACTATAACGTCAACTAACAAGCAAGCATTGATATTCAAGTGCCGATTACTTAAATAACATGCCAATTAGAGCATAATTAGAGGATAATTCCTGAAAGGAAGCCAGTCTATGTAAATAGTTGTGAGACTACACACACACACACACACACACACACACACACACACACACACACACAAACTTTGTACAGTATTACTGTGTTGGTGCACACACAATCAAAGAGTAACGTGTTTGTCACCTTTCATAGGTGTCTTGTTGATGGTCGTGTTCAGGCTGTTGGCTTTCTGGGCGGTCTGTGGGGCAGGCGTAGGGCTAATGGTCCTGGCTGCCCAACCTAAAATTCAATAGCAGAGTTGCATTTCTGTCAATCAACTATAATTACTTAACGAGCTCACACTGCTCACGACAGTAATAATTGAAGCTTGAACTCTTCTGTTAAAAACAATTTCTAAAAATCCTGTCCTGATCTGTTGCTTTACAGCTCTGGCTTCATTGCTTTATGTAGGTCTTTACATTTTGTACTTTGTATTATGTTACTTTAAAGGTAAAGGTAAAGGGACCCCTGACCATTAGGTCCAGTCGTGACCGACTCTGGGGTTGCGCGCTCATCTCACATTATTGGCCTAGGGAGCCGGTGTATAGCTTCCAGGTCATGTGGCCAGCATGACAAAGCCGCTTCTGGCAAACCAGAGCAGCACACGGAAACACCGTTTACCTTCCCGCTGTAGCGGTTCCTATTTATCTACTTGCACTTTGACGTGCTTTCGAACTGCTAGGTTGGCAGGAGCTGGGACCAAGCAACGGGAGCTCACCCCGTCACAGGGATTCGAACCGCCGACCTTCTGATCAGCAAGCCCTAGGCTCAGTGGTTTAACCACAGCGCCACCTGGGTCCTTATGTTACTTTAACCCTGTTGTAAATTCTTGTTGTGTACTTTGGGATAGAAATTAAACAATTCTCATTTCCTTACAGGTTACTGCAGGCATCCCCAAACTTCGTCCCTCCAGATGTTTTGGACTACAATTCCCATCTTCCCCAACCACTGGTCCTGTTAGCTAGGGATAATGGGAGTTGTAGGCCAAAACATCTGGAGGGCCGCAGTTTGGGGATGCCTGGGTTATTGCAATAGGGTTGTATTTGAGTCTGCTTTTTTGTTTTGCTTTTTTGCCCTCACTTTAACTGTCTTGCTTGCTCCATCAAATCCATTCATCTACTGAAACTAACAGTACAACTTGTTTTGACAATTGATATTTTTGAAGTTGTTAGCAGAGCTCATGTGCAGATGTATCTGCTGACTGGGAGTGGGGACCTTCAGAGTGCTGTTTCAAATAGCAAGCAGGAGTCAATCCAGCCTACCGTCTGGAAAAGGCTCCCACAACAAACAGGCTCCAGCCCTTCTATAAGAGATCTGCTAGTATTACTACTAGCAGTTCGGGTGCCTGACATGTGCCCTACGGGTCTGTGGGTTTGGTCCAAAAGGAAGGTTAGGAAAAACTTTTGAATAGTGTTACAAAGTTACAAATAGAACACAGCTCTCTGTGTTCTATTTCCATTGCTAATACAAGCAAAGTTAAACAGGAGAAATTAGCCTTTGGGGGAAAAATATTGGTGCTTGCTAGCTGGCCGCTCAAAGAGCAGCTCATGATATGACTAGACGCAAGATTATCAGTGAGACATTAAGGAAACCAAACCTCCTACTCTTCTGCCAGCAACCGTACAAATGTGGAAAAGGTGAAGCAAGCAAGCAGTCATTCTCTTGGCCTCAATTATATTTAAAAATGGAAGCTGCAGCTAGATTGTTCAGCCACAGAACGAAGCTCCCATACACATGAATTAAAAATGATTCCTATAATTATTATTAGCAAAATGAAATACAGGTAGGAGTGAAGAAAGGGATTGCCTTTTTGTTAAAGCAGTCTTTGCAATTAGCCAGAGGAGGCAGAAACATAATCAGTGGACCAACTGAAACACACTCGGATCATTTGCTCTTTTTGCTGTGAAGTTTAGCCTTCTTTCACCTTCATAGGCAGCCCTTCAACAATAACAGTTTCTTGCAGTAGGACCAAGTGAAGACTGGGAATAAATGGGTGCAGTAACAATACAGTTTTAAAGGCAGACAAAACAGACTAAAAGACAAAGGCTGTATTTACTGGATAAAAGATTAAGGGGACAGGAAAATATAATTACGACAATTTCCGGAGGCTGTAAAGTGTTCTATATATTCTTAACCCATGCCTGTATGATGCCTGCCTCCTTGCTGGTCAATGGGGATTAAACAAGCATGCTTAGTTGATTAATTGCTGAAATGTTATGCACAGGCTGAATTCAGAGGCAACACAAAACCACAGAGTACTTGGGTAAACCATGGTGTGGTTCAATGTTTGAACTTGAGCTTCCCCACAAATTGATCTGGTTCAGATGTAACACTGAACCATGGGATCTTCAACAGTGTGTTAGCATAACTGTAGTTTTTTATTACATCTGAAACCAGCTTTAAGAGGATTTAATCCCACTAAAGTAAATGAGATGGAAGAAGTCTAACAGCTCTTAGGGCACCTCCATTTTTTTATTTTAAAAAACACCCCCACAGATAATCAATTTAATTGATCAGCAATAACTAACTACGTGAACACAGTTAGGAACCTGACTTAGCAGAAGGTTTTTCCAGTCTCCCAGGATTCTTTTGTCTAGCATTGTTTGCTCCAACGTATTTTATTATTTGTAAATGCTTGGGATTTGACCTGGAACCTTATACAAGCTAAAACATCTTCTCTATTAACATATGATGCCATCAAAGATAATTAATAGCTAGATGGGAAACTGAGACACAAAGCTAGCAACCTGTACATAACTGCTTTGATCACACAACAGTAAGTTCTCTAGTTTACTTAACAGGCATTGTGAAATAAGATAGTAATTTGCAGTTGAAGATGACTTGTTTTCTGCCAGTCATACGCTAAACAGATCTCTGAAAAATAATCCTAGCAAAAAGACATTTTCAATTTACAAGCAAAGCCTGTGTACTTTGTAAGAAAACCACTTACATTATTAGGAATGGAAATTCTGAAAAATTGCCACGGTTGGCTCCTCAGCCATGCAAAATGAGAGGTTACTTGCATTTATAATACACCTTCAATTATTTAACAGGGCATAGCTTTTACTGGTTAACTTAGAAGGAAAACAACCTCTCTCCATATTGTGGTGGATGTCATAGATAACCCATAGCATTGCAAAGAGTTGTGTTCTTTCTGAAGGGAAGTATGTTGGCACTGAACCAAGGAGACATGAACCCCAACCCTTGCTCCGCCCTGATCTCTCTCATTGGCCTTAGGGAAGTTGTGCTCTTTCAGCCTGGGGTCCCAGCCTGCACTATGGGTTTCTTAGAAAAGGAATGACATAATTGCATTTGGCAAAAAAGAAAGTGTCCTGCAAACGTTGTAAATAATACATTCCCCCCCACCAGCCGTTCCTTTAAGTGATCTGTGACTGTGTTGCAGCCTGAACTGTGTAACAACAAATGTACAAGACTGCATGTTCGAAAGAGTTGGGAAGAGAACAGGCCTGTAGTCCAAACTGGGTGGGGGGTGGGTGGGATACAGCAGCCTTCTATTCAGGGCAAAAGCTAGATTCAAACTAGAGACCTCCTGGCTTACTATTCAGTCTTTTAGCACCAAACCGTATGCTATGCTGAAGATTTGTGAATGATAGTTTTCATTTAAAAGTAGCTGATCTACACTGGGGCCACAGTGCTGGGGGAGAAAGGTCTAAACATTCTCCATCTGTGCAATTTCCCGATTTAAATCAAACTCATCCAAAAGCAGCTATTTGCCGCAACAATGTGCAGGTATCACACATCTCTCCCACTCACTGGCTGCTTTTAAATTTAATTGCCCTCCCTACCCTTGGTGATAGTTTGTAAATAAAAAAGCAGAGGTTCACTATGTCAGGTTCCTATTGGAAGACCAGTCAAATGCTAGAACATTGGCAGTGGTGAAGTTTTTATCGGTGGTCCCTATCTTTAAGTTTGAACAAAATGCTTGCTTAACCTGGAGGTAGGCTGTCTGAATTGTGTATTGCTTTGTATCAGTTTGTTGGGTCTCTGGACCATAATAAAGATTGATTGATTGATTGAATTAAAAAAGCAGCTACTACAATCATAGGAGATCCTGTTCACAGATCTGCCCCACTGTGTCTGGTTTGCCTCTTAGTGACTTTCCTACACCATATCACCTTTAAAATCTGAGTACTTCGATTCCATTAAGCATCTGCACTACGCTAGACAAAGAGGCCAGATATGCCTCTGTCCACAGGCCTATTAAGCCAAAGTGCTTGGATTGAAGCCACTGAAGCCTCACTGATGACACGCTCCTATTTTAGGCATGCCAGTCTTGACAAGGTCCCTTTAACAACAGCTTTTTTTATTGCTACTCCAGGCTCTACTATTTTCTTCTACCTGAGGAATGTCAGAGGAATAATTTTCCCATCAACAAATGACAAGCAAACCAGCCCACGTTAACACCCTGGAGGAGTTAAGAACCCTTCACACACGTCATCCCTTCACTCTAAAAATAATGAGACAATTTTTTCCTTTCACCCTCTACGCCTCCCTCCCACAACCACCATCTGCCCAAGAAACAGCGGAGAGATTAACATAGAATATTGGCAGCAAGGAGGTTGGTCTGCTGTGCATGGAGCACTGAAGCAACAAGAGCTGCAAACTAACAAAGCACTTTAATTCTGAGCCTGTTGTGCAGATGCATCTATTTTACAGCACCAGAGTAGCCAACTGATACTTAAGGGAGGGTAAAAATAGGGAGAGGAAAATGCATAAATGAGCTTAGTGTGAGTAACCCAAGGGAAGGAGCTATTACCTGGAAGGCACACCTACAAACCTCACGGGAGATGTGAGTGTGACTGAGAGAAGAGACCTGATTCAGATGTAATGTTGGCTAAGGCCTAGTTCAGCTTTATGTGAACAAACCTACCTCCCTTCTGTCTGCATGGAGATTGTAAGCATTCATTTCCTTTTTAAACTAACTGCAATTTGTTGTTTTGTCTGAACTGGGAACTACAGTTACTGGTAAGTTTCCCTATGCTTATCCAAAGAAGCCAGGATCAGAAGCCATGGCTTGATCCTGGCTTTTTCAGACGAATCACTGTTTATCCTAACCATAGTTTGTCCCAATTTGGACAAAACATCCAACTGGTTAGGTTGAAATTGCACGCTTTGCATGCAACTTGCCCCTGGTTCAATCCCTGGCATCTGTCGGTAGAGCTGGGAGAAACCCCTGAAACTACTGTAAGTCAGTACTATAGACAATACTGAGATCAATGGACCAGTTATTTGATCAAGTATAAGGTAGTAGTACACAAAATTAAATAATAGTAGTAAGTTGTCTCCTCATGGTTGTAAAGGGGGAGGGGAGAGAGAGAGAGAGAGCACTTAAGCCCAAGGTTCATGCATATAACACTATCCTATGGTTTAGTGCAGAGCTTTTCAAACTGTGTGTTGCGACATGTTAGTATGTTGGCTGCAGTGTGCAGGTGTGTCATGCAGTCGCTCCCCACGCTCCTCCTGAGGCTGGAAATAAGTAAATTTAACCCCCGGTTTGCTAGTAAAACTGAATTACTATTTCGCAAAATGATGCATGTTTAAAAAGTGTGTCACCAACATAAAAAGTTTGGAAAGCTCTTGTTTCGTGGTTATGGCTATACCCTCCCAAGTTAAGTTTGTGTCTTTGTTCACATGCATTCATGCATGGCACAGCGCTTGGCATTAGGTTGGTGGACTGAGCTCATCCGTTTGCTAATCAGCCTAAAATAAACCTACCTTGAAGGGAGGACTGCAAGTCATTCATGTTTTGGTCTAAAAGCTGAGAAGGAAGGAAGCCTGACGCTGATGACTGATTGTTCTCCGTTTCTCCTGCAGAAGAGCTTGTGGGCATGTCAGCAAGTGGGTCCTCTCCAAACACAGCTGTCCACTCTCTGCTGAATTCACCGTCATCCAAAGAAGACGCATTGAGAATCTCATTCAGTAATACCATATCATCCTTATCAGTAGCCTCAGCCTCCAAAGAATTTGCAAGCGGGTCCATTGATGCTGCTGGGAGAAGCAGGAGTACCAAAGCAGAAAGAAATCAGAAAAAAAACAAGTAAGGACAGAGGAAGATACTTAAGGAATGCCCATTCAGATCTACCAGTAGGGAAGGAACTATAGCTCCGCTGTGCATGCCCAGGTTCAATCTCTAGAAGTTCCAGTTAAAAGGAACAGGATAGACCTTTGCTTGAAACTCTAGGCAGCAGCTGCCAGTCAGAGTAGACCATAAGGGATCAGCTAACAGACCTGGCATAGGCCCTAGAGACTGAGGCATAGATAAAATAATTTTATGGGGAGCACCTAAACTAGATGATCTTCCAATTGCACCTCTCATCCCTCACATTCTGGAATTCAGTCTGGAAATTTATGATTTCTCACCTCTCAGATTAACCTCTCTAGATGCCACAGTTCATGCAATAACTCATGTTTTGACAGTTATTTAAAACGCAGACACATTCAGTGGGGTACACCCCCACTTTCCCAGATATAAACCAGATATTTCAACAAAAGAACTACTTTGACCAATGATCCGAAATGATGAAAAACCCCTTTCCTGCAGAAGTCCTCATCCTTGTTGTAATAGAAATGTGATTTAATATGGACCAGAAACAGAAGGTTCATGGTGGATTACCTAGAAAAGGAACAGCTTACTTTACAGTTACACTATTTCTACTGAATGGAGTTGACCTTATGCTGGCTCAGATGTCTACAAGATGAAAAATGAAGGAAATACATAATGGAGAAGCACAGAATGCCCCCTCTTCCAGATGACAAGTAAACAGGAAGGGAATAGGACTTGGCTGCTTTACCAGTGTGGAAGGCAAAGAGATACAGTGAATCATTGTACATTGATTATGTGCCCATGCACTGGAGGGGCAAGAATGGATGCTCAGGGATAACAAACAGTGTCCAATCAACCACTGTTGGGCAAAAGGAGTTAAATTTCAGCATGTAGAAAATTCTAGGTAATAAAATGATACAGAAATGGCAAAGTCAGCTATGGAATTTGCTACTGCAATTTGTGGTGATGGCCACCAGCTTGGACAGTATTAAAGGGAATTAGAGAAAATTATGAAGGATAAAGCTCAGGGGCCTCTTGTCATGACAGCTACAGGTAGTAGACCTCTGAATACCAGTCACTGTTGAACAACAAGGGGAAGGGAGCTCTTGTGTTCATTTCCTGGTTATGGGATTCCATAGGCATCCCATTGGCCACGGTAGGAGAAAACATGCTAGACTAGCTTAATTTTTTGGTTTGATCATACAGGGCTCTTCTTATTGTCTTAGGAAAACTCAATGAGCCAGCAAATGAGTCACTAAAGCCTACTGCTAGCCTATCATTTTACTTTCCACCACCCTCTCAAGGAGACAATGGAAAGCATGGTGGAAGCTTCAGAACTCTCCATTACCATGTTCCTCTAGCCCACGGACCAGCTCTCAAAAGCGAGTCTCACCGTATGGGAAGTTTTAAAATAGCACCTCCATGGGAAATGGACATGTGATTCTACCCTGAGAATCTGTCCAGCCACAATGTTTCTTCCCCTTCTCTAGAGAGCATGTTTGTGGGAAGAACTGTGTGGCAGAAATAACCCTGACCACCTCACCAAGACATAGCTATCCGGTCTGTTCTGGATTGATGGTTTAGTTTTAACTTGTTTCATTGTATCAGCTATATTCAGATGTTAATCCACCCTGGGACATTATGATGAAGGGTGGGCAAGAAATATAGCAGACAATGCACAACAAGGTTATCTGTAAGACCTCCTGTCCCTGTAAAGACCTGTAAGATCTGTAGAACATCTGGGAAAAGTTTATTCATGGGCACTGAATATAACAGGGTGGTAACTCAGCAAAAGGCCCCTTTCTGCCATTGCCCTTGCATTCCAGAATGAATTTTCCTCTGCCATACGTGAAGCATTATCCATCCTTTGCTTCAGACATCTTGCAAAGATGTATTCTTTTTGCCCAAGCTTTCCCTGACCAAAAGAATACACCCCGTTATTACTGTATTCCTGCTTTTAATCGTTTTCATAATTTATTTTTCCTAGTTATTATAATCCCTTTTTACTGTTTTTTATTTTGTGTCTCTGTTTTATTACATTTTAAATTTTAATGTTACATTTCTGTACAGATTGTTTACATATTAAGCAGTTCAGAAATGCTTTTAAATCAATCAATATTTATTCACACATCCAGGGGTGTTCCAAAACAACTTGCAATAATAAAAATACGCAATGCACAATAAATTTAACAAGTCAATACAAATATGATATGCTTTAAAAAGGTCAAAAGGTCATCCAAAAGGGGGAGGGGAAGGATCATCAAAAGCAACACAAATTACCCATTCACTCTGTACAAGGTGAACATCAGTTACTGCCAACAGCCCAAGCTGTCCAACTGCCTGGGAGAATAAAAATGTGTTTGGTGCTGGAATTTGTCTGATGCCACCCTTGCCACAACTTCAAGTTCACAGCAGTTGGCAATGTCAGTCTGGCCAACTTCATTTCAACCTACTCATAAGGAAGCAAACTCCAGGGGGCTGTCATAGCTGAATTATTCCAGAGAATGAATTCCATCTACTATTGGAAAATTTTTCTACAGCGAATTTGAAGTCTGAGCACTGACCTCATTAGAAACTGAATTTAGTATAACCAGCAATATACTTCTCCATTTTCCCTAAAACATCTCTTTCAGAACATGAGCTTTGGAACTGTACATGCTTTTCATTTCAGTGCAACTACCTGAGGCCCTAGTAGGTCCTTTATCTGCCATTGCTGCTTTTTGTCTTCTCCAGAAATTGACTTTTGAAAAGAAGAGATTATTTGGGAGGTGTGGTGGGACAACAGATGATCTAAACTCCCAAAACATTGCTGTTGGAGGCAACCTGGTAGCCATCAGATCTTTTGGACAGCAATTCCCATCAATCCTACCCAGCTTAGTCAATGATGAAGCTGTAGTTGAAAACATCTGGAGGGAACCAGGGTGGAAAAGGCTAGTGTCTCCAAACAGGCATGAAAGTGCTTGAAGCTTTGCTCCAAAACTGCCGCAATGAGTATGATGCTAGGCGATTTTTGAAATCTTCCTGTCATTGCTTCATCACTGTGGAGCTCAGTAGCTTACCTAAAGTATGTACAATAGGCAGCTTTCTCTAATAAAAGCCTCAGTTGGCCAAGTAACCTTCTGTGAACTTAAATTATCCACACACAACACAGCAAAGATAAATACTTTCTTGTAATGAGTTGGGCATATTAGAAATGTATAGATGAAAGAATCTTTCGTCTATACATTAAGTAGGTCTTACCCAAAAGTGATTGAGTCTTCTTTCAAAGAGCACAACCACATAGAGTGAAGTTATTGGGGGCGTGAAAAGAGGAGAAGATAGGCAATTTTTAAAGTCAACTCTGTCCCCTATGAGTCAACACCATTTGGGAGAATAAAAAACACCTACAAACCATGAATAAAATCAACTCGGATGAAAGAAAACAGCAGCTTTAACCTGCACGATGGTTGACAATTTTGAGGGCTGAACTTTCCATTTACATCTTCAATCCCCTTTGCAGTTACACATTTACTTGTCAAGAAAGCCCAATATTATAAGTAGTCAATTATACTGGTATAATTCAGTGTGCGTTTCCAGCTGCATAAAAAATGGCAGTCAAAAGTTGCATTCTAGCATACCAAGTTTGGAATGAATTAGGTATTTAAAAAATTAGCACCACCCTCCTCTCTCTCAAAGAAAGCAGGATTTGTGGTTAGCAGTTCACTACAGCAAGAAAGTCTCAATACAGTACAGGAAATATAAGCAGTCCTCAGTCATGGTAAATCTCATGTTACAAGTGGGTGACATCACTGATGTTTCACTTCACAAGCCACAGCTGACCCATGTGGCTCAAAGAAAATCAATTGTGCCAAAAGGCTCTCTTATTGGTCTAGAAGTGGCCTAGAAGTGGCAAAACATTCTTGATAAATGTGACATAAAACACTGCAACTCTTGTCTCCTTGGTGCAAGGCACATCTTATGTTGTAAGACTCCTCTTTATTTTGACTTCTCTGCCCTGATATATTACATAGTGTTTTAATGTGTTCGAGAGAGCCTGTTTTGCTTCCTGGAATTTCCAGATCTAGCAGAGAATCATGAAGTTACAACATATATTGAAGACATGGTTCTAATACCGGTAGTAACATTTAACCATTCCTCTGCTATGCTAGAAATTATATCTACCACAATAGCAAATAATAATGATGATAAAGATTATTATTATTATTATTTTAAAAATCTAACAGAAATATAGCAAAGAACAAGTCTATTTGATGCAGCCATCATATACTGCTGGTATTTCACAAAGAAGTCATGTATAATAGACATAAACCATTTCTCTGTGTTCTAAAAACTGTAGCTGTGTACTCACTAAGAACAGAGTTCTTATTAAAGAAGCGCCAACATGGCTCTTATCAATAAACTATTTGCACTGCTGTTACTTCTCCCTTCTCTTCCCTTCTGTTCTTTGCCTTGTGTTCATCATTTCCTTGCCGCTTCCTTTTTCCAACAGTAAATCTATCCCTTATTTTCATAAATTGTCCTTTGCCATCACAGTATTGAAGAAAGAAAATTCTAACAGAACACAGTCTGCTTTTTACCTTCTTTTGATATAGATTTATTCCTTCATGTGGCATTGCTGTATGTTTACCACTTTAGTGGTTAGCCAAGCCAAGCTCAATTCACAGCCACTTCTAATGTGGTTGCAAGAGTCAATACAAGATGGTTCTGCTTCATACATTACACATAATGGTTATTTTTTTTAATGAAGAAGTATCTGTGTAAAGGCAGCTACTGCTGGGAAAAACTTGTGAGCTAATAGATTCCCTTACACGGTAAATACTAGCCACCCCCATATGTGGGAGTTGTGCTGAAACAATCAGAATCAGAAATGATGTGATAACTTCAGCATGTTGCAACCAAATGTGGGAATCTAGCTTCAGAGGCAAAAAAGGGGGGGGAATGTACAAGAATAGGTATGTTTTACTCAGAGCAAACCTGTTGAAATTAATGGATTTAGTCATGTTACTTTTTACTTTGAATAAAACCTAGCTGAATACCACCCATATAATTATTGCCAGGATGAATGTACTATGGTGCACACATCTGTCCCCCCCAAAAAAAAAACCAGAGTTGTTATGGACCACTGAAGCATAGCTGCCAAATTTTGCCTGGCTGAAAAATGCAGTGGAATAGTTGTTGCTTACAACAGCATTTCAAATCAAGGAAACTGACAAACACACTCTATTACTATCACTGTCAGTTCAGAAGGAGATACTTTTCTACATCAATATACTAAAAGGTTCACAAATTGAGGTGAATGTTCTTCTACAACCCTTAAGTGCCCAAAGTGGATGATCACATCGAAAAACTTACGGACTCACTGTTAAGACCGTGTTCATGTAAGACAATTTTACTCTGCTACGAGTGATCGCCAAATAAAAAGAAGAGAATACTATGTTTGGTGCCCTTTTGCAGAACTGATAAAACAGTCAGACAAAAAGATTACATACCATTTTCCTCAGGTTTCAAGTCTAATAAGTCATCTATGGCTCCTAAAAATGGCAAAATATAAGGGAAAGTTATTGAGCTATAGGCTCTTATATGTACGTTTCATACTTGCAGTTATACCGTTTTCTTTAGGCAGCAATCCTATGCAATTTGTCAGCAAGTCCCACTGAACTCAATGCAACTTACTTCTGCACTCCATGTCTAGGAGACATACCTGAATTCTCTCTGTGGTTGAAGCTCTCCCCAAAAGTACTCAGGATGTCCTTAGTTTCTTCTGCTGTAACCAAAATATTTTCTAGGTTAGAATCAGAACCTAAAGTGCTTTTAACATGGAATGTGCTTCAAAGGTTTTCTAGTCTGACACTCTTTGCACTGTTAACTTGCATAGTTAGGATTTCACATTGAACCTGAAACTATCCCAGATAAATTATTTACTGGTGGTGTCTTAAAAATCTCCAGAAACACACACACACACACTATATTTATATACCAAATATACTCTCTTACACACACCACTCTCTCTCTTTTCAGTACTTTGTAGCCTACTACCGGACAAAACTATTTGCTGTTCTTAAAGGGTCTCCTTTAATTCAGTAGGTTGTATTAAACAGTAGTCATGCTCAGAATGAACCCAATGAAATCAATGGACTTAAGTAGCTTGAGTCCATTCATTTCAACGGGTCAACTCTGAGCATGACTACCACTGAATAATTACACAATGTCTTTCCAAAGCAAAACTCATTTCACAAAAACACCATGATCTAGGTCTAGTGTACCTAATGGGTGCCACTTCAGGAAAGGCCACTGAATCAGTTCCAAATATGGTCAACCATTTACCAAATTTAATCATTTAAGGAAGTGATAAATATCAGCATTCTAATCTTCCTTACTTGGCCATCCTCCCAGCTAAGCTAATCACCAGCACAAGACAGAATATTGCACAATTAAGAACATACTGCCAATAACAGAGAAAGGGCTGGGTTCCTACTTTTGTTACCTACAGATAAAATCCCATTTTGCTCTTCAAAGTATATTTGATGATGTCAAAGTCTCCCCTCAATCTGCAGCTGCAGTGTGATTTTGATAGTGAGGTGCATCTGTTCCAGGTTAGGTAATTGGTTTACAATGAAATTATTTCAAAAATGCTGATTCCCCACCCCGCCGGCCAGGCTGCCTACAATTAGAAATAGATTATGTTTTTGCTCCAGTTAATTATCCATAAATCCAGCTGAATTAAAATACTTTTGACAATGTTTGGTAACCTTGCTTTTAGGCCCTCACCTGGAACAAGTTAAAACCTCAACCAAGCCCAGCTCCACCACACAAAAAGCATACAGGGGAAGCAGGGAAGGTAAAAAGTCTGGTGTGTTTGGATAAGCACAGCAGAGCAACGCAACTAATTTAGCAGTGGCCCCAATCTATTTTTTTCTGGAAAGAGGTGAGGGTGACAGTACCACCATACAGGCAATAGTTCTAGCACAGTGAGTGTTGTGTTATAGAGAAAAGGCTGGAGGTCACTCAAAGTTATGGCAGCAAGTAGAAGGATATGGAAGCCTACACTCCATGATATTTATTTTCCAAGGTGCCTTTAGAGTTGTTAAATAAAATCTCTATTCTTAGATCTCTGCTCTTAATTGATTTCACATGCGTCAGATTTTTAGAGCTAGGATAAGAAAACCCTGACTGAGACAAATGTTATATACACTAAAGTAGCTTGCAGGAACAAACTGGCACATAGCATCTATTAGGATGAATGAGACACTTTTAAGCCGGCTCGACGTTTGAAAGGCATAATAAAAGAAAATACCTGAGCTGGTTGATTCCTTGGTGTGGCTGTCCTCATCTAATGAAATCAACCTTAAATTGGAAGGTAAAAAAATGAGAACTTAGTTTATGCTGTGGTGTAGCATGTTATTGAGGAAAATAATGGCAAAAAGTTACAACTGTCTCTGCCCCTTTTCAGTTTTTATGGACCAAGTCGGGATACACTCAAATTCCAAGGTGTTTTCAGAAACACACAAAAATATGTTGGCATTCAGGCAGTAAAGGTACAGTGACAGGAGGAATAATCCTTCTAAATGTAATGGTCAGAAGGACAGAACAAGCTGCAGGGACTGAATCAAAATGAGTCTGGGGACCTTGTCTAAATTAAAAAAATTCCCTAGCTTTCTTTGTGGCCCTGGTGATTGCACTATGGCCGTGTTCACTTCTTCCTCATTTTCTAACTAATGCAAAACAGCATTTTAAAGCAGTCTTACTGGAGACTCTCACAAGCAAGGGAAGTCAATGTGGTACCTTCCAGAAGTTGGACTCCAAATCAGGCTCAGCAGGCACAGCCAATGGTTAGGAACAATGGATGCTGCTAGCAACATCCATGGGGCACCATGCTGGCTATCCTTGCTTTTGAGATTTAGAACTTAGTTTATTTTGTTTTCTTCTAAAGATTTAAGGAGAGCAGAAGATACTCAATGTATCTTGTCTGGAGGACAAGAGTAACTACTCTCTCTGATACAGTGTGGAGCGGCCAGCAGAACCACTGAATAAGCAAGAGGACTGATTACATGGCAACTGACGTGTACTGGCTTAGCAGGGATCATTGCTATTACTCTGCCTGCTGTCACTCTGTGATTTTATCTGAACCTTGAGCCCAGTGCTGAGGACATGTCAGTTGCGTCTTTAGGTGTGCAAGAGGAACACAGGCCAAATTGAGTAGCAGAAGCTTTTAGAAATAAAGCTCTGGTGCAAAGCAGGTCAGAAGAGGGAAGAAAAAAGAAGAACAAAACATGAATTTCTGAGCCACTTAGTCAGGCTGAAAAGGAAGTTAACATCCGTCAACACATTTATGTGTTTTTTTTGTGTTCCTCATGCTTGTTAGAAGTGCTTTGCTGATGTGAAGTCTCTATATTTAGGAAGAGGCTCCATGTGGGAATTTTCTTCAAAGCGGCCTTTCAGAATTCCTTGTATACTGTTAAGTAAGACATTTACATGAACTGTGAAGAAGAGTCTTAACCTGCTTCCCTTGGAACACAATAGGTGTTGTGAAAACGGCTATCTAGAAAAGTGACTCAGCAGTGGGTGTTCTCAAGCTTCCAAACCAGTAATGTAGAATCTGATGCCCTCCAGATGTTGCCAGACTCCCAACTTCCATCAGCCCAGGTCAGTGTGACCAAAGGTCAGGAACACTGGAAACTGTGGTCCAAAAGCATCTGGAAGGCCAAAGGTTCCCACCCCTCATTTAAATATCCAAAATTAGAAAGACACAAAGCAAAACTATCTAATCTATGTCACACTGCTACTTAAAAGCATCTCCCCCGTGAACAAAAAACATTTTGGAGAAACTAAAAAACCAACGAAGTGAGGTCTAATGACAAACACTGAAAGCTGCTCTTCAATGAATCAACAACTAGCCTTCCCTTAACCTTGAATATTCTAAACAGCTGGCCGTGTGATTACAGCAAGGCTCATACCCTCCTCGCTGATTCTGGATGTTTCCATAGAAGAAGGATCACATCTCTTTTTCCTTTTCACATGTCCCCATCAGCCAAACTACCAAAGATTAAGATACAGCCTATCTGTATAGTGCCTCTTGACACCAGTAACTAGAATCCCACCAGGCTTAGTTCTCAGGGTATATTCTTACAGCGTACTTGCCGCTGTACTGGATCACTTGCCAAACCCTGTATAGATTACAAAAGCTAATCAGTGCTCAAAGTGAGCAATGGATATGTTCCAATTCATGTGTGCAATAGGAGAAGTGATGAGGAGGCAAAGTATAGAGAGAGAGATGTGCTTATATCTTCTGTATGATATACCTAAGATGCTTGCTTCTTCACTGACCCACAGTATCTCAGTGAGGAGGAGCAAAAAAGGGAAAGTGGCAGCATTCAGGAGCAAAGCCCAGGCACAGCAGATAGGTGGACTAATGTAATGTAATTAATATCTATGCAATGTAATACTTTCCCAATGCAAAAGGGCACCTGTAGGGAAACTCATGAAACGTATGCATGGAAGGCAAAAGACAATGTGTATTTTGCATGCCTGCAAAATATTTTTTCAAATGTGTTGTCTGTAGGGAAAAATATTACAAGGGGAAAGAAGAAAATAAGATATTCAGCTAGGGGGACAAAAAGATCATAAGAAGGAATGGGTGTAGAAAGGTTCTTCCATTCACTTCAACCAGTTTTAATGAGAAGGTGATTTCCTGGCAAACTCAGAGAAGCTTACACCTCCTCCCCAATGCCTGTCTCTTCTGTTTGGGGTACTCATACACTTTGGGATTGGGGGAAACTGTGCATTTTCCAAACTGCAGAGCTAAAATTAATCTGAAAGCCCATTGTTATCCACAGTATTATTTTGTTCCAACAGATTCTTATTGTATGGCTTACTGATTCTGCTGATCATCTTCTAATCTGGCATTCTCTAGCCGCAATTCCTCCTCTTTTTCTTCACTCTCCGTTAGTTTATTTACAGGCTCTTGTAAGCTCTGGGTCACCCACCAATCAACGTATGAAAAAGAATATAGAAAGACAACAAGAAGGAATGCTGAAAACTTATCCAAAGTTGCATTAAAACAGTTTCACAGTGATGGAAATGACTTCTATCTAAACAGGAAAAATGAGAGCTCTTGAAACATTAAGAGGCCAGCAATTGAAATTCAATGAAAAATAACTTTAATGGAAACAGAATGGAAAACAGGCAGGTAGTTCGATAAATTTGATTCAAATGTAATAGAGATTCTTTTCAAAAGAAAAGCTAAATATACACCGTGGCAAACAGGCAGAGATGACCCATCGTGCCTTATATGCATTAAAAAAATACTGTTAATATTCGGCAACAGAGGCAAAGGGCAGCTTTGATATATAAGGTTCTTATGAATAATCTGTAGAACGTCTCTTAAAATACCACAACAAGCTTGATCTTGACTTGTTCCCATCTGTGATTCAACTATGCTACACATGAGAAGACTACTATGTAGGAACACCAATGGCTTTCACTTGGGTATCATGTATTTTGGGGGAATCTTTGGGGAAATCAATAAATAAAGGGGGGGAGGAAAGAAAGAAAAGAAATGGGCTCGATGACCTGGACAAAATGCTCTATGGGAGCCCACCTCCCAGCCTGCGCATGTTCTCTCCCTCTCACACACATCTCTCCTCCACCAAGCTCCTTCTTTCTGCCGCCTGATAAGTGAGCGGAAGAAGGAGCTCAAGGAACAAGATCCCCCTTTCTTTACTTTGTAAATAGAAAGAAAAAAGGACCCATTTGTCCCCTTCCTGGAGAGTTTGTGGAAAAACTGGCCCATTTTCCCTTCTTTTAGCTAAGTATGAGATAAAGAAACCTGGCTTACCACGCAGCATGCAGGAAGAAAGGGAGGAAAGAGAGGGTAGCTGTTGCTTTCTTCAAAACATTTTTATGGAGGTTGCTGAGTTCCAGCATACCGACCAATCTTTGTGAAATAAAGCTGAAGAAAGCAACAGTGGCTTGTTCTTTTCTGCCTGCTCATGCAACCTTCCATTTGGTTTTCTCTTTTTCTCCTCCTTTCAGGTCATGTGACAGTGGCAATAGTGATTATGTCTTTCCTTTTCCAAAGACAGAACAAAGCTCCAGACAGTTGTACCCATCACCTTAAATTCTCACAGTCCCTTCATGAGCCCAGAGGCTCAGCACTCTGAGAAACCAAGGTGGTTCTGAAGGGTTGTTCCACATCATGCCCACTATTTTAAAAAATGGTGTGTGTGTGTGTGTGTGTGTGAAGGAATGAAAGGAGGTGAAGAAAATATGTTTTGGGCAACTGTTGCTGATGGGCTGCAGTCATCTCCCCACCCTAGGGGCATCAGGACCATGGAGATATGATGCATCATTCAGTTCTAGTACCACCACTAAGTGAATTTTATTAAAATGCATGCCACAATTAGTTTGTTAGGGAGGAAATTCATTTGGTGGCCTTGTGCTCATAATAAGCACTTTTGATCCAGCAGAGGTCTCTATGAATGGAAGAAGAGGGGAGGGTGGGGTGGTTTGTTTTTTGTTTTTGCCAGTTTATCCTTCCTCCTGAAGCATCCAGATGTTCTGAAGGGTCCCCCAACTATCTGGATTCATTTTTTGTGTGACATTGGCTTCTACAGGGGTAAACTGGCAAAAATCGCCTCCCCTTTTCGTCCATTAGTAGAGGCATTCACAGGATCAAAAGCTCTTCCATGAGTGTAATGGCTCTAGCAGAATTCCTCCCACAGTCTTTAAGCCAGAGCTTTGCAAACTGTGTGTTGCGACACGTTAGTGTGTCAGCTGCAGTGTGTACGTGTGTTGCGTGATAAGTATCTGTATCTCTTAGTTAGTTTAATCTCTGGTTTGCTAGTGAAACTGAAAAACTGTGTTGCAAAATGATGCATTTTGTCTAAAAAGTGTGTCACCAACATGAAAAGTTTGGAAAGCTCTGCTTTAAGGAGTCACATGACTGCTGCAACAGACTAACACAAATTAATCTATTTGAAAAGAAAGAAGCGTGTTGCGTAGTTTTGCAAGCTGTGGGATTTATAATAAAAGGTATAATAAAATGCTGTTCCAAGAATCAGACTCTTAACCTCATTATAAACATGCATTTTTCAGGCTGCCAAAAGATTGCACATTGCACTTACAAGTTTACAACTTCATTTTCAGTGCTCTGCCCACTTAAAATAAGATTATTTTTGTTTTTTAAAAAGTTTGCTATTTAATGCTACAGTATTTGCTGTTGCGTGGTCTGCATTCTGAGATAGGGAAAGTGATGCATTGGGTATTAACTGGAAGGTTGGTAGTTCAAACCCACCAGAGACACCTGTGGGCAGGATTCCTGCATTGCAAGGGATTGGACTAGACGACCCTCGAGGTCCCTCCCAACTCTGCAATTCTATGATCTGATGAGTCTATGATTCTGATAATAGCATTTTAAAGATATTTGACTAACATGTTGTCATCCTGCTCTGTAGGTAGAATGTTGTTTTATGCAAATACAAGTTGCAAACAGCAAAAACAAGTATTTTTTTAATTAAATTATCTACCCATCTTTCGAAATACTAGGGCACACAATAAACCAAGTGGGGCGCAACCAGATTTTCTTCACATATTCTCAAATTATCTACCACAAGGTTCTTAATTTGAAACAGTGTGCCAAGTGGAAAATATTCCGTCTTATCTTAGCTCCTTTGCTGGTCCCAAAGCTAAACAAACTGATTCATTAGTGAAGGCGTTGCAAAGTCCTGCCAATGTAATGCTGATCTGAAAACAGCTGTTTGTACTTAGGTTACCTCTGGTATTTTTAGGTGTTTCCAGTTAACAAACAGGCAATTTCATTTCTCCCTCCCGTCACAATATGCTTTTCTATAAATATTTACATGAATTAGAAGCCCAGGAGATGCATATATTCCTCAAGCAGGTAAATTAACATAAGAGGTGATAGCAAAACCCTTATTGCTTAGTTGAACCTAGATTTAAGCTTGCAAAAAGAGCAATTTATATAAGATGAATATTTTTACAAGGTCATTATTTACACATAGTCTAGGCCCGGTCACCTTTAGAGACTAAGAAATCGCCTCCAGACGATTTATGAGAGTTGGTAGGGTTTTTTTAAGGTGACAATGAGTAACAATGTGTGTGTAAAAACAGGCTAGGAAACATTTCTGTGAGCTACTAATTTTGTAGAGTTATTTCCACATCTGAAATAGTCACTTGATCAAGACCACTGACTGATTTTGAAAGAATATATTTCATTAAAGAATTTGTATGCTTTTCTTATATCTGGGGGTAGTGGCGTCACAGTGGTCTCCATCCAAGGCACTGACTGTAGCAGAATATCCAAATGCACACAACCATAGTGTGACCTTATAACCCTTGATAGCTTCACCCTTGTCTTTTTAATTATTCCAGTTACTTGAAATGTTTTATACTGTGATGCCAATAAAGGTATTTGATTGATTGACCCAGATACCAGTTATACCACTTAGATCAGTAACAGCAGCAGCATAGTTCAGGACTAAATAATATCACCCAATAACCTTGTGCTCTTACATCAATCTAACATCACCCAAATGGAACTATCCTTAAGAAAACATATGAATGGACATAAAACCCAGAAATAGATTCACAAGTTTTAATGTTTCTGTTTTCTTAAGACACTTTAGAACAATATTCAGAAGGGCCATTTTCAAGGGCATAGATTCTGGTTGGTAAAATGGTAGTTGAGGTAGCAAAACAGGAGTTCAAGTAGGAACACAGGAAGCAGCCTTAATACTGAGTCAGACTGGCCCACCTAGCTCAGTTCTTGTCTACACTGACAGGAGTCTCACCAAGCCCTCATGAGGCCATGTTTTCTATTCAGCATATTTCAAAACTTAAAATGTTAATTGTTAAACAAAAAAGGAGTCAAGAGGAATCAGCACTCTCCTAACAATAAACAGAATGAATCCTAAAAGCTTGAACAAACTCCCCTGGTTACCCCCAAGCAACAAAATTCTTGGACTTGTTAGTGCATTAAAAATATTCTTTTAAACACAAATACAACTATCAGGAAACACAGCTGCAATTACATTACTTCCACAATATACCCTGAAGCTAAGAAAACAATTTTTATCAGATCGTTCATTACCAGAGTTTAGCGAAGAGAGAAGAACTCCCGCTGCTAAAGCAATGTATTATTTCCAGACACATTCCCAAGGGCAGAGTCTCTTTTTCTGGAGATAACACTTTAGCATGAATAAATGATAGTTCATAACCTTCACCAAGTTGTACTCAGATGCTAGAAAACTGACACACTTAACTAATTTGGACAGCTGCAGCGTGGTCTGTGCAAATAATTATTTAACGAAACTAAGAACATGCTTATTCTGCATTAGGAAGGCAAGGCATTCCAAAAGATAAATTTCCCATATGCTCATTTCTGATAACAGGAGAGCACACTTATAAGCAAGCTTCACTAGTATGAGTATGCTGTAGTGGCTATTGTGTTGGACTTACTGACCAAACTTACATACCTGCTTAGCTTCAAATATCTGCTTTGTAACAAAGTTCAAGGCCAAACTAGATGTGATATGGATTGTGCAGCTGGTTTATTTAACTAAACAGTGTTTGTTTTAAACCCAAATTCCTGGTTTGCATATAGCACTGAGCAGAGATTCTTCTGAACTTGACAGAATTCCTTGCCTGGCCACGCAGGGGTGGGGAGAGGGGGTGAGGCAGATGCTTTGCTCTAGGTGACTGAAGACTGTTTACAGAGCACCAAACCATGGTTTAGAACAGGGGTCAGCAAACTTTTTCAGCAGGGGGCCGGTCCACTGTCTCTTGGAGCTTGTGGGGGGCCGGACTGTATTATTTTTTTAAATGAACAAATTCCTATGCCCCACAAATAACCCAGAGATGCATTCCCGGACCGTCCGCGGGCCGGATTGAGAAGGCGATTAGGCCACATCCGGCCCCCGGGCCTTAGTTTGGGGATCCCTGGTTTAGAATTACATGCATACCAACCCAACATTATGGGTTACATCATGGGTTAACCCAAATGTATGGGATTACAACATACATTTTAACATTCTTCTTAATACATGTTAGAAGTGCCTGCTAGCAGTGTGTGTGTGTGTGTGTGTGTGTGTGTGTGTGTGTGTGTGTGTGTGGACTAGCTGCACTTACGGTATATAGAAATTGATGAACACTCCTCAGTGTAAAAAAGTTCTATAAAAAGGAACAAACCACTATATATGTCTTACCTTTAGCATCATGAATTCATATGGCTGATACCCTTTGAAACTTTCATGAATAGCTGCCATGGTATGAGATGTTTTTTCCCAAAAGTGAAGTAGGGTTGTCTGTAATGGAAAGAACCAATGAAAGTTAACACTTGCATGTTGACTGACACTTAAGATTTCCTGCTCATATACCCAACCTTAGCCTTATGGGGAGGAAAACTTGATTGGACTGTTACATAAAGGCAGGTGGGTATCACTATTAAGCAGAAGTTCTGGTTTAGTGGATACTTTCTTTTACCTGGTATGTTGTGAGCACATGAGACAGAAGATTACAGCGGCTTGCTCCGAGAAGATCCACTTTTTGACAAACATCAGTTTTCAGTTTGTCAAAGTTCAGTTTTGCATGGCGGACTTGTGCTTGGACCTATAAATATAGAGAGTTTCAGAGAAAAAGAGCTTCTTCAGATACCAGGACATCACAGAAAATACCCACTCATCATCATGACTGTCGCATTTTCAAATAATTATTCAGCAGAGTCATTATTTGTTTTATTTAATGGATTTATAGACCACACTTCAATTAATAAGTTCTTGGAAGTACTAGTGAATAAATTTGATTCTCCAGAGGTAAGCAATATCCACAGAAGCAAATAAATTTTCATGCTTGAAAAAGGCAGATTATACACATACACACACACTCTCTCTCTTACAGCGCAGTCTCAGCAAAACCTGTGTCAGTGGAAACCTACAAAACCCAAAGTTTGTTGCAGACGTAGCTGCTACCTCTCTCACTCTTGGCAAAGATAGACAATGAAAACCAGTGACTTTATTTAATGGTAGGTCCAGCTCTCAAACATGCCTATTCCTCCATCAATATATTAAGGTCATATTTCTCAGGTGACCCACTCTTTCTTAGACCACATTTTTGTCAATGGAAGAATTTTCAAACGTTACCCTGGAACCTAATCCAGACACTTCCAGGGCTCAAGCCACCTGGGACGCCTCCTGACAATGTTCCTGCCCTTTTCTATAATGTATTGACTGTCTACATTCTAATTCTAACCATGTTCAGACATTAACTTAGATACAAAGGTTTCTGTGTTTAAATTGGCAAAATATACATGACACAAACGATGCATGCACTTCTGAATTATCTCAATAACCCAGGCAACAGTGGCTGGGGGATGGGAACGGAATCATACTTCAACTTTTTTGTTTATTCATTCACTTAAGCACACAACATGCGCTTTTTCACCTGATTATTATTAATTGCATTTATTAGTCTCTTTTTTTTCTCATAAGGAGGGGCCCAAAGTAAAATGAAACAAACATTAAAATGAAATATAATATAATAAGCAGGACCAGGGCCGGCTCTATGTAGAGTCCCGGTGGCATGGGGTGCTAGGGTGCCGGGCCAGTAGGCTGGGCGCTGCGCGGCAAAGCTGCGTGGAAGCCATGCTGCGCCCTGTGAGGGCGGGGGCGCCGGAGCAATCTCTGCCCCTCAGCGCCAGGGCGCGCGACCTGCTCGAGACTGCCCTGAGCAGGACAAAAGTAACTTAAACCATTCAAGTTACAGGTGTTGGTCTTGGTATCTGAAGAAGTGTGCATGCACACGAAAGTTCATACCAATGACAAACTTAGTTGGTCTCTAAGGTGCTACTGGAAGGATTTTTTTAAAAAAAATTGTTTAAACCATTCAAATCTGAGTATTATTTTTTTGAATGTGAGCTTTTGTTCAAAATGTAAATACTGTGGATTAGCTCGACTTCACTTTGTTGCAAGTGGAATTAGAGCTTCAGAGTTAAAAATACAGCAGGGTTGAAAAAAACAATAGAAATAGTTTCTATGTAAACTGATCTTTCTATTCCCACTCCCATCCTGTAAGGCTGCAAAGGATTGCAGTTGTGACCCTACCATTTCATTTTCAAAATATACTGTCTAACCTAGTGACTGGTTTAATAATAATAATAAAATCTAATATGCTTTACCCATATGTCAATGCACCCCAGGATTTATTACTCAAACAGCTTAGTCAGTAGCAGTCCCGAGCACTTCAAAATGGGCATTAACTGTAGCAGAACGGGCATTAGCTTTCAAGTATTTGTGTTTGGGAAGAATATGATTAAACCAACATCCCATAATCTAGAATCCTGTCTCACAACATAATGTAATATCCACCAAAAAAACTCATACAAGCGGTCTTTGTTTATTACAACTGTTGTTTCTTAAGAGAAATAGCTTTTTTCTTATGCAACACCACAATTATTTTCTCTTTTAAGGGATGGGTAATTTATAAACAGGAAAGGATGACTAACATTAGATGTACTTGACCCAATATGTAACATAAGGCCATATGCTTTCTGTGTCAATACCGGTTATTATAATACTTAGAGCACTGTGGTGTTACCAAATGCTACATGTTTTCCTCTGCCAAGACAGGAAATGTTCCAGTATTAAGTTTTATTAACACGGATGGATTCTATTTTATACTTGGGAGGTACAAGAGGTTCCAGCACAGCAGTACAGGGCACTGAGTACAGAATTCAGAACAGTAGAATCATAGAATTGTAGAGTTGGAAGGGACCCTAAGGGTCATTTAGTCGCAACCCCCTGCTATGCAACCAAAGCATCCATTACAGATGGCCACCCAACCCCCTTTTGTCCCCTTTTTGAAGATGGGAACAGTTGCCTGCCTTCTGTCTGCAGGGAGCTCACCTGTTCTCCAAGAATTCTCAAAGATTAATAATAATAATAATAATAATAATAATAATAATAATAATAATAATAATTTATACCCTGCCCTCCCCAGCCAGGACTGGGCTCAGGGTGGCTAACACCAAATATAAAACAATTAATTAAAATACAGCTTAAAAACAAGATTAAATACATTAAAATTAAAATGCATCCTCATCAGAAAAAAGGAAAAGGGGGAGGGATCAAGTTGATTCCAGGCCTAAGGCCAGCGGAACAATGCTGTCTTACAGGCCCTGCGGAAAGAAATCAAATCCCGCAGGGCCCTGGTCTCAGGAGACAGAGCGTTCCACCAGGCTGGAGCCAATGTTGAAAAGGCCTTGGCTCTGGTTGAGGCTCTTACTGACAGAGACTCTAAGATTACATCCACAAGCTCCTTTACTACCATTGAATGCAACACATAAGACCCTGGAGATTTAAATTCATTTAAATTCAGCTAGTTGTTTCCTTACCACCTCTTTTCCTATCTTGGGCTGTAGCTCCCTCCTTGCATCTTTTATTCTATTATTATCAACATGTTGGGCACTGCTTTCCTTTTGGGTGAAGACAGAGGCAAAGTAGGTGCTAAGCAGGTGGAGAAAATAACTGCTTCTCTCTACAGGAATGGGGAAGAAGGAGCTATAGATGGACTCAAGGGCTGGCTTGATGGCAGCCTTTGGAAAAGCAGCCCTTCTTAGAATCATGGTCCGAAATAGGTTGACAAACTCTTGTTTGGAGCTAGCCAAATTTATCATTAATACTGGAAGTCACAATGGCAAACCACAGTTAGCTTTGGGAAAGGAGGAGTAATTCACAAGAGAAGGAAATATGAGGAAAAGAGTGTGAGAGCTTGTGAGGTAGTCATGATCTTCTATGAGACTGAGAATACTATAGCTATTAGGCCAAGGTTTGAAAGCTCCAAATGTCTTTAGTCTTTAAAATGAGCTCATTCCACATAGGCTAATCCTTTTCTACCAATCATTTCCAAGGCAACTGCAGATGTTTTCAAGTTGTGTAACTGAACCCAGTGCCCCATGACTTATCTATCAATTTAAACGAATGGGAAAGCTATTACATAACAACTTGCATCTGGGCATGCACTAGAATCCACCACCCACAAGAAATAATGGAACTGGAGTACAGGCTTCACTCACATGAGGGAAACAATGCATTACAGTTCTCTGAGTAAATAGGGATTGGATCCACTCTTAGAGAGAAATCCCAGAAAGTGATAAATTGCAATGAAATATTTCCCACAAATGTCTTTCTCCATATTACCCCCTTATTACTTCTGTGAATGTTCCCATGAATGTTTTCCCAGGAATTTTTCCTCAGACATTACCTCAGATACAGGTCACCGACAAGTCTTTGCCTTATTAATGTTGGGACATTATCTACATACTCAGTGCAGTATCCGAGTACTGAGAGGTAACAGAAGTATCTGTTAATTCATAGGACCCGATGCCTCCCTCTCCACCCTCCATTCTCAGGTGACAATACCCCTTATGCTGGATCAGGATCTATAGGAGAACACATGCACCTTTCTTGCTGTAAAGGAGACGAGATACGGTTTTCTAACCACAAATACTGGGAATTTCCTAACTGAAGGGGAAGCACTATGATGTCCAGTAGTAATATTAAGTTTACTAAACTTATTTTGTGTCCCCTCCCCCTGTAAGAATGTCAGTGTACATTTAGCTCTTCCCTGTCCCCAAAACTGATATAGAGAACTGAGCAAGAGAGGGCAAGATATTTTACTGGATATTTGTGGTGAAACAGAAATTGAGCTTTGAGCTTTACAAAATGGAGTAAAATGTGGCAGAATGGGCTGGTTCTGGCAAAACAATTCTGGATACATAAACTGGTTTATTGAGCCAAAAACAAGTGTCACGCTCAAACGTTTCCCTTTACAGTGGTACCTCTGGTTAAGAACTTAATTCGTTCCAGAGGTCCGTTCTTAACCTGAAACTGTTCTTAACCTGAAGCACCACTTTAGCTAATGGGGCCTCCTGCTGTTGCCGTGATGCTGGAGCACAATTTCTGTTCCCATCCTGAAGCAAAGTTCTTAACCTGAGGTACTATTTCTGGGTTAGCGGAGTTTGTAACCTGAAGTGTTTGCAACCCGAGGTACCACTGTACTCTCCCTCATTTCCCATGACATCTGAATGAACATCTTCAAGTTAACTCAAGTATTCAAGTTACCAGGAGAGTGTCTACTTTTGCAGAACACTGAAAGTGTTTAGAGGGCAATAATGCTATGAGCTGTGTAGGAGATATTTTAGATTTACAATGTAAATGGTATTTTGGTCCTGCCAAATTGTACGATTGTATTGTTATACTGAATGTATTTTTAGTGCATTCCTATGCATGTTTATGCAGAAGAAAGTCCTACTGAACTCAAAAGGGCTTACTCCCCAATACGACTGCACAGGATTGCAGCCTGAGTTCACTAAGTTATGTATGTTTTTCTGTTGGCATTGCATTGTGTTCTATTGGATGAGGTGATTTAGCAGTGGACACAAAACTGAATTATGGAACTTGCTCCTACAGTAGGCAGTGATGACCACCAACCTAGATGATTTTAAAAGAAGATTGGACAAATTCATGGAGAGGGCTATTGGAGGCTACTAACCATGATGGCTAGCCTTTGCCTCCACAGTTGGAGGCAGTAATGTTTCTGAATACTAGTTGCTAGAAACACGAGAGGAAGTGCAATTGTGCTCGAATCCTGCTTGCAGGTTTCCCACAGGCATCTGATATGGCACTGTGAGAATGGGATGCTAGACTAGATGGGTCATTGGGCTGATCCAGCAGGCTCTTCTTATGTTCTTACGAACAATCTTACCCTACCAAGCAGGCATAACTAGAGGATAGGATTGCTCTGTTAATTGCTTTTTGTATTTTCTGATATTTGAAGGAAAACAGAACTCTTCGCCGCTTTGTTTTCTAAGACTGATCATTTCAAATGCTGAGGTTTTAGAAAGACCCCAAACAGGCTCTATATGGGTCACTAAAGCTGGAGAAAACAATAGGCACCCATGAGGTCAGAATACTAGAATGCTTTTGCTTTTAAACTGTCGTATCTCTTTACTGCCCTAGGCTGCTTAGAGTCAAAGAGCGGGGTATAAATTCCCTCAATGATAGTGTAGTTATTATTTCAATTTCTAACCTGGCTTCTGACTTAAGTTTCTAATGGATGAAACCACCATTAAACATGTGTGTCAACATAAACTTAAAATATTTTGGCATATTGATTGTTCATTCATAGCCAGCCCAAACAAGGCCTTACACCACCCTCTAGAAAATAATTATGCTCAGATTTTGCAAAGGACAGAAACCAAAAGGGAGCAAAAAGCTTCTACGTTTCCATAATGTGTACAGTTAGTGGGTCATCTGCAGAACTATGTGATAAAAATGATTTACAGCTGGACTGAAATGGAGAAATAAGAGTAAAGAAATAGGGGATGAAAGGAAAAGTAAACAGGAAGGAAACACAGCTGCTGGGCGGATGTTTTTTACAGAACAGATTTGCTATGATTGCCACTCACTTTCAAGACTTGGTAGAGGGTTGGGATTATACCTAATGTGGTCCATCTGCTTTACTTTGCTACATAAATTAATTTTTCTCCGTTCAAGACTCAAATACAAATATTGACTGAACTGAATTAAAGGGAAAAAACACAGCTGACTGGGCTAGCATGCCATTTCTCCCTTCAGATTTTAACTGTTCTTGTTTCGGTGTTCAGTGTTCAACACTGAAAGCAAGTGAAACCTGAGCAGGGTGGCAGACAGGAGAGTCTAAATGGCAACTGGCAGGAAAGAGTTTGACACTACAGGCATCCTTTGCAAAATGATCATCAGTTTATTTTCAAGGAAACTGAAACTATTATTGTACCATTAAGAAGCAATGCAGAAACACATCACTTTTACTAAGAAAAAGAGAATTTTAGTTTGGTAATGATTGGGTTTTTTAGGAACTAAGTTGTGTTTATCATCTCTTAGAAGGGATGGTTGGGATGGTTACATTTTAGTCTTCTTACCTGAATCCTCCCATCCACACTACAATAATTATCTTTGTGTAAGCACACACAGTTCATGATGCAACCCCCTTTTGTTTTCTCAAACTACTGCTCAATATTATCTAGTTTTGTCAATAACAGAATACAAATCACAGACTGCTCTACCACACCAGGTTCTGCGGCTAGTTGACAAAATTTCACAGAAGCAATAAAGGAACAGTCTATAACAGGCATCTCCAAACTTCGGCCCTCCAGATGTTTTGGACTACAATTCCCATCTTCCCCGACCACTGGTCCTGTTAGCTAGGGATCATGGGAGTTGTAGGCCAAAACATCTGGAGGGCCGCAGTTTGGGGATGCCTGGTCTATAACTTTCTAATTTTTTGAAAGAATTGGGTGAAAATTGTAGCCAGGGTAGCCTAAGGGGATGCATACTGTCAGGTTTCAGAGTAGCTGCAGTGGTTTTCTTGTGAGGGCAATCTTTACAGTTTTGGGAGATTTGTAGGGGGCGGGAAGCACACACCAGCTTTGAGGTAAGAAATCCACTGAATTCCAGTAGAATAGATACTGGGTCAGTCACCTTTAAGGTTGACTTAGATCAGGCATGGCCAAAATTGGCCCTCCAGCTGATTTGGGACTAAAAGGAATGCATTTTTGTAGAAAATGGCATACATCATAGAATGGGTGGGTGCAGGAGATAGAGGTGGCTGTAGGGCAGTGATGGCGAACCTATGACACGCGTGTCAGCACTGACACGCATAGCCATTTTTGGTGACACGCAGCCGCATGCTGAGAAGGGCATTTCATCCTCGGATACTGCACGGATCTTCAACCTCACTTCCTGTTGCCCCGCCGCTGCACAAGCATAGCTGAGTGAGGGGAGAGGTAGGCTGAAGAGGGCCATGAGGAGGCACAGGCCTAACCCGAGCCCACCTCCCCAGTGGCAGACCCGTTGGAGGAAGGCCTGAGCCCAGAGTCCCACTGGGAAAGATCTCTGGGTTTGCCCCTTATTTTTTCCCTTTTAAAATATTTTAAAATATTTTTTCAAAAAAATAAGTTAAATAATTTGTTTTTGGTTTATTAAATAAAGTTATATATTAAAATTATACATTTTTGTTATTTGAACTATAAATATCGTGGAAATTATGGTTTTTTCCTCCAAGTGACACACTACCCGAGTTATGCTCGGTTTTTTGGCAAATTTTGACACACCAAGCTCAAAAGGTTGCCCATCACTGCTGTAGGGGCTAGAGAATTATGACGAATGGGGAAAAAACAGTTTTGGGTGGGGGTGGGGAACCAGTTTTGGGCTTGATTTCTGCTCAATTGGCACCAAAAATCTCAGAAACCTAATGCAAAGCTGAACTTGCAGAAGTGAATGAGGCAGAGGCAGAAGGAATTGACCAGCCCACATTTTCCAAACAAGCACCATTAACAGAACTAGAAAAGAATGCAGAACAGACAATGACAAGGCGATACATTACTTTAACTTCCCTCCCCCAAGGCACTGTGATTGAAGAGCCCTGGTGAAATCATTCCAATTAGATTTTCAGTCAGGGAAGAGCTCTCCTTGCCTCCTCTCTCCACATTGGCATTTTCCTTGTACAGCAAGCTTCAAACTCTGAACAGACCTAGAACCTATGTAGAGTGTACATTCAATCTGTTACAATGTATCTTCAACCAATACACAGCAAAAAAAAAAAAAAGACTGAAGGAAAATGGTTCTCTTTCCAGAACATTATGCCCAATATGGACCATGCGACTTATAAGGCTGCCACTTCCAACTGCAATATGTAAAAAAATAATTATGAGTGTTCTTGTCTATATTGCAATATACTTGTGCTTGGTGACATAAACAAGGCACACACCAGGGAAGGAGAGGAGAGGTGGAAGAGACCTGCAGTCCTTTGATGGTACAGCTAGCCATGGAGGGGGGAGGAAAGGGGAGAAATGGTGACACCATTTTGAAAGCCCCTTCTCTCACCTCAGCTGCTTTCCTGCCCAAAGAGCCAGGTTGCTTTATTTGCCTGAGGGAGGAAAGTTCCTACCAAGCCAGTCCTATCCTTCTCCAGAAGTTGACTATTGTCTTGGGAAGAACTCCATAAGTGTGGCTGGAAAAATGAAAAGAGAGAGACTGGGAACCGATGTGTGTGTAGGAAAAGGAGACTTAGCTGGGCTAAGTTCTAGTATTAAAAACTTGACTTCTTTCCTTCATGGATGCAGTAATTAATTTCTTTACTCCATGGGAACTTCCCTGCTTCTTTCCTTCCCTCCCCACAAAAAAGGCAGGGAAGTTCCCATGGAGTAAAGAAGTTAATTACTGCATCCATGAAGGAAAGCCACAGAAAAGGGGATAGGAGGGAAACAAGGAGTGGATTTTTATGGAAATAATTGGGTTCTACAACTGCATATTGTTTACTTGTACTTACAGTCCACCTTTCTTCCACCAGGGAACTCCACACTGTCACCTATCCCAGCACTGAGCAGACCCAGATGTGCTTAGATTCAGCAAGGTGGCAGCCTCATGTGGGAGCCATGCTCAATAGCTAAAAAGAGAGGCTACCACTCAGGTATGTGTGCTAGTCATTCCATATGCCCTGTAACCCTGCACCTTTACTTGTGAGGGAGTGTGCAAATAATCTGTAGTTCTTCAGAAAGAAGGAAAACCTGCTCGCCACATGCTGAGAGGCATATTCCAAGACTCATCCCTGATACTGAACACAGATTGCAGGTTTTATCTCTGGTGACTCATAGCACAATGGAAACATTGAGCATGGTACCTTTTTCTCTGTGTGCTTGGTCTGATTCATATGTACACAATAAGCTCTTGTGTGCAATACAAGTCCCTTGCTTCCTGAGAAGCAGAGGCTGAGGGCTATGCGAACTGAAGAAGAAAAACACCAGGACGTGAGCAACAAGCTGAAGACCTATGAAAAAACAGTTTCGAGGAAGGATGCCAACATGGGGGTATATGTTCTGTGACCTGGCATCAGTGGAGTGAAATGAAATGGGCATGCAAAGGAAACTCTGAAGTATATGGGTTAGCAAACTCCAAAAAAAAGGTGACTAAGAGTTTGGCAAGATGTGTGAGGGAGAAAAAGAGAATGAGAATAAATTTATCAGCCAAAAATTGGCTACCAGACCACTAGGATCATTTACGTTGTAAACAAGGGGTGGGGCACATTCCCTTCCTGGTAAACTTCCAGCGCCACATGCCAGTGGTAGGTAGAACCAGAGGCAAAATTGGATGGAGCAATGCTTGTAAAATTTTATTTTTTTTGTACAATAGGATAGCATCTGCATATGCTCACTCACTCTCCTCTGTCCTTCATCTAGACAAGTGAAGGGCTTTATTACAGTTCAAGGACACATTCCGTTCAGGCGAAAACGCTCAGCAAGGATGTGGAGCTGGGCTGAGTGAGGGTGTTGCCTGGAGGCTGAGAAAAGTCCACTAACATTCGTTTTCATGTAATATAGGGAATCAGCCTTTTATATTAACCTGGCCTCCATTACGAAGATTTCTTTTTCAACTTAACAAATTATTCATTCATTAAGATCAAGCATAGATAGCTTTCCTCTCACAGAAGAAAACAGGAAACCTCCTGCAGCAACAGAACTCTAAAATGCAATCACTCACTTACTCCAGGGCTGATAAAATATTTAAAACGTGGGAACAGCATCTCTACTGCAGTACACCCCCCCAAAAAAGTAGAGGTGGCCAACGTGTCTGATGTAGATAATTCAACAGGTTCACCCAACAAGCCACATGCTTAAAAGTACAAAACAGTGTGCAAATATATTTTTTTTAAAAACCATAGGAGCTGTTCTTCTTTATTAAAAAAAAAACCTTTTGATTTATGGCTGTGGGGAAAAAGTCAGAGAGAAAAAATGTAAACAGGAGATTCCATTGATTTTTTTTTTAACAAGAACCTCTAGGACAGACGAGGGGGGGGGAATGCCTTGTGGGCCATCTGTGAACAGTCTCACTGCTATCGTTTTGCTAAAGGCATCTACCGGTATGTTTGCCAGGTGCTGCTGCAGCTTTGCTTGAAAGAAACAAATCTTGCTCAGACACATCATCATTAAAGAGTAAAAAAAATATGTTTATGGTAGCGCTTCAGATTCCATGCTCTTCTGTCAAGAGAGGGAGGATAAAAAACAACCACCATGAAGTGGCTTTTTAATAAAACAACAACTCAATTGCATGATGCCTCTAGTAACCTAGATAATTAATTCGAGTTATATACTTTGTTTTTCTTGATCATAATATCTGTACTTAACCTCTGTATAAAAAACCAAAAGCCATGGGGGAAAATATTGAATCTAATTATTGAGGCAAATCTATTCAGGGGCTAACAATGTCACTATAACACAGTAAGACAAATGTAAGTCATATTTACTGGATGTCTCTTAAGTTTTTAAAAAGGAAATTAATTCTTATCTACGGTATATAGAAAAAATTCTCATTGTGTTCCTTCAAATCCCCTAATTTTATTATTTAGCTATGTAAGTTAAAACAGAGGATCAGGAGATTATAATACACCCCCTTGTGGTATTTAGAATGTCTTTCAGTTATGAGGAACAGGAAACATAATGCAACCTTCTTAGAACTGTTATAGAGAATTTGGAATTGATACATTTTCTTACAGCAAGAAAAGCGTAGACATGTTTATGTTTTGTGAAAAGTGCAATATTTTTGTTATGTATGAGAATTTGAAGGTACAGGACTCTGTACAACCATGTGCATTATTACGGTAAGTGCAAATTAAGAATTTTATGAAATGCAGCATTTGATATATATTTTCTAGGCTTTGAGAACATGAATGATATTGTTATGCAATGTTCCCTCTCCCCACCCTTAAGGAAATATATAAAAAAAACTATGATCAGAAGTAGTTATTTAAAATTATGTAAGCTTATTTATGTATACTGTATGTATTATGACATACTGTATGTGTATGATTAGTGATGTATTGCACTTATTATTGTGGGCGTCTAACTGAACCCATGCTCCCACAACTCCCAATATCCAGGACAGGGATGGGAAACTTTAGGTCCAGCAATACCTGGAAGGTAACAACTACCATCATCCCTGACCACCAGCCATGATGCTGATGGCTGGGGTTGTTAGCGGTTGGATTCCAACATCTAGAGGGTCAGAGGTTTCCCACTCGTGATTTAGGAGATGCCATCATGCATATCACCAGAATCACCTGCAGGGCCCATTTGGCTACATTCCAGTTTTATGCAGCCCAAGTACCTGAACAGCACAATGTGTTCACTTCTCAAATTATGAATATTTATTGCTCTGCCAAACAGATAGGACAGTCTGCGCCCTTGCAGCCCTGGATCATCCCAGCATCAGACAGAGGGGCAGCACCGTCTCTCCGATGCTTGGGAGCCATGCTGTACAGTCTGCCTGGCTGCCCCTCACGCCGCCCTGCAAGCCAGCATCACTTTGTGAGACTCTCAAAAATGGCGTTGAGCTCGCAGGACGTCTGAGCTGTTGCGCCCTTCTCAGGTGTCCTCCAAGCTCCAGCTGGAGGGCAGCTGAGAAGGAGGTAACAGGCAAGCGCCAGCCCCATGCTCCTTTTGTGAGGAGCACAGGGCTTTCCGGACGTCTGAGCTGCTGCCACCTCCTCAGGCTCCCTCCTGCTGGAGGGTGTCTGACAAGGATGCAATGGCTCATGACGGGCAGGAAGGCGCCCACCCTGAAACCACACCTGGGGGGATGGCACCCCCAGCACCCCTCATGCTATGCCTCTGACATTGAAGCAAAGTCAAGAAGAAGAGTGAGCAATTATTGCTTCCTAGAGCTAGCAAGCAGCTTACATTTATAAATTTTCACACTAATGTAATCAGATATTACATCAATAGTTTAATATGAAGTCAAGAGTCAGATAGCAAAAAAAGAAACTTCTAAAATATAATTTCATGATTAAAGTTGAGAAAGCAATCTAAGGGCATTCTGTAAATCTACAGTATACCTCTCTTGGATCGAGCTCCAATATTTATATTGTTCACACTGACTATAGTACAACAGCAAGTATAGCCGTAATAGTAATGATGATGATAAACCTTTAACATAACACATTTTTCATTATTGTTATAGTGAAGATCTGAAACACAGTGACTGTTTAATATCAACAGAAAATCTTTACAGGTTGTGAACAACCCCAAAGCAGATATTTTCCTTTTGAGATGTAACAGTGAGCTGGTTTGAATTCATCTTAAGAAGCTGAGATATGGCCAAGCATTGTGCCAATGTATGCAACCCCTTCACAAGCCTGTGCCAGGAAGTCTTTAACTATCAATGGTTTCACATTTCTTCAAAAAACACTACAACAGCAACCAGTACACAATAACCAGTCATTAAAAAAATAATCCAGGAAAATACAAGCTACGGAACAATACGGGATATTAAGCCATGGTTTGAAGTTAGTTTAATACCATGGGCTAATTCCAGGTTCTTGGTTTGGACAAAATGGGAAACTATGTTTAATAAGGAGCTGTCCAATTTGATTGATTGCACCTCAGAGGAGTGAAGGGCTTGTGCACACTAGCAAAGGGGTCCTTTATATCTCCATGTATTAAGCCAAAATATGATTATCCAAACATTCCCAGTGACTCATTCAGGTCTCTGTTTGGGGGGGAACATTGATACAGAAACTGTATTATTAACTGTAATACATACACTGAGTTCTGCTGGATTCTGAATGTGTCCAAGAGTTTTAAAAAGAGCCCATTACCCTAGTTTCACTTGCATCACAGAGCAATTTGGAATAACTGGAAGAGTTGTGTATCTACAATATCACTTTTATTTTAATTTCATTCATTAATTTAAAAGCACTTCTCCTAGATCATCATTTCAGGTTTTTTTATTTCTTAAGACTAAAATGGAGCAGATGGGGAAGGAAATCACTCAAGGGCATTCAGTCTACAGTTACTACAACATTCTACAAGCAATACATCTTAAGATGATGTAATATGTTCCCAGAAGCTTGCTTCTATTTTTAAAGAGCAGTTTTCATTATGGATTTGAAGGGCATCTCTATCACACATTATTACACTGCTTTTAACCTATGAACAGCAATGATGTAGTTCTCCCAGCCATTTAATACATACTAAGTGACTGCAGGTAGACAGTTATTGATCATAAAGTAACTACAATGCTTTAACTAGTGGCCCTGCTATGGCAATTAAAATTCATGAAGTACATATGTTTGCACTAAAAATATTCTAAGACCATGCCTCTAAAGTGAAATTTCCTTTCCATTCCTACTTCTCTCCCTCCGAGTAATCAGTGAGTGAAAGATCACAAGCTGGCCAGACACAATCCAGTTAAAGAAGAAATTCATGGTCTCCTCTTCCGAAGCAACTCTCTGGAATGGAAGGAGTTTGACAAATGACTGACCGAGGATGAGTTTGCACTAGAGGTGCTCAGTGGTATCAGACAAGCCCTTGGCTGAAGTGGGGTGCTTTGGGGGGATTCTGGGCTTGTTCAAGTGAAACAGGTTCTGTACAAGGCACCCTGCAAAGTACCCCTCCCCAAGGACCTTGTGGTGACCTAGAGCCAAAAATGAAGCTACAGACAAATGATTGCTTAAAAAACCCCACACCTTTATCATCTTTCATATAAGAAAAATACCTGTGTGTGAGAGTGAGAAAGGTGTGATAGAAAGAGCAAATGCCAGGGTGGAGAGAGGGAAAGCTCTCTCCCTCTGGATCAATTTGTCTGCAATTTGACAGTTTCTAATCTAGGAGCACCTTTCTCAAGTCTGACATTTTCAGACTATTTCTCCAAGAAACCCTAAGGGACATTAAGTGGTATCGTTTTGACCACCCCGAAATTGAAAAGGTTGCCCTTGCTGGAAAACCCCTGCAGCTATCAAACTGGCAGGATTCACCTCCTCTGAAGGGGGCAGCTATTGCTTCAATTTTTGTCCAATTATACAAAGAAATAAAGAAAAGTTATAGATGGCTCCTTAAAAAACCCACCTCAAACCTTAAAAGGAGTCCAGCACAAATAACTCTGGAACTTTTTCTTCAGTAGCACCTTAAAGACCAACTAAAAAAAACAGCTAAAGTCCTGCTTTTGCCCTGTAAACATGACTGATGGCAGCTCTGTTGGACTGCGAAATTTCCATTTGCCAGCTTTTTTCAAATGACAGGTAACTCACCGGTATGTACTGATGAAGGTCCAAGGAATAGAAACAGTAAAAATAAAGGCCAATAGAGTAAAGCATCCCCCACCCCCAGCTTGAATGAAGAAAAAGAGAAAAGACAATATGCTTCAAGAAATGCAGCTCCTTTCCCAGTAAGTGTTCAATGTAGCGCAGAGAGCATGAAAACTGTCATACTGAAAGACACCATCCAGTAATGCTTAGATTTTAGTTGGTGGAATGCTACTGAGTACCTATATAGATTCTCTTTTTACCTCCAACATATACAGGTTAGCTGTAAAGTTCAGATAGGCAGATCTTTTCCATTATTCCATGTAATTTATGGAAACAACAACAACAACAACAACAACAACAACAACAACAACAACAACAAAAACCAACCCACACGAAGAAGGCAAAGAGGTGCCTAAAATGTATGAAATTATATGTTGCAATTGGGGGCAGGAAGAAAAAGAGGCGAAATGAATGGCTGGCATTTCTCTTGGCTTGGCATAATTGAGGCACAAAACAAAAAAGGCCACGTGAAGCAAAATACCCTGCATTTTGAAACTGCTCATCATTCAAAGCAAGTCTTGAATGCAATTCTGTAAAAGCTTTAATAAAGCCTAAACATTAGGTGCACATTCCTGATAAGTCCTTAATGGGATGCCAGGTCCCATATCCTGTTTCAGATAAAACACCTTAATCACAAGGATATATAATCACAATATGTTTATACGTTTATATAAACATCTAAAGTAGACCTAAGCATGCAATGTGGCAACCGAGCATTCTTGATATCAGTAACAATGCCAAAAGGTATTTGGGGCTATTTAATTGGAGTGGTGGAGAACCCAACAAAGCAGCTGGACCACTTGAACACAGGGATATTGTTTCCCCGACATTCAGTAGTTGGAATGCCAGTATGTGCACAGCAAGGATAAAATCATCACATAAGTCACTCCTGAGGAACTATGAAAAAGACTACTGCTCCCTTGCCAACTTCGTATGGAACATACTCAAGTGTTTTGCAGTAGGTACCTTAACTAACATATGTGTGATGTACTTAGGAAATTTACTCACCTTTCCCCAGTGCTTTTTTTCTTAAAAAAATGTTTAGGGGTGCTCTTATTTTTCTACTCATATTGAAATACTGCCCCTCAATGAGGCCAAACTTAGATTCACAAAATGTTTAGGGGTATGCGTACCCCTGCATTCCCCCAGAAAAAAGTGCTGCCTTTCCCCCAACACACCAAAAATGCATAAAAATCCCATCTACTCAGTTCTACCTTCACTTTTCTAAAAATAAACATTATCCACCAATGAGGTCTTGTCCACACTTCCACTTGTCCTGCCGGTTTCCCCCCGGGAAAAACCCGCTCCTTACCTCTGATTTGGGATAAATGTTAATTGTTTTTTCTGTGGATTGATGTTTGCTCCAATTCAGTGCTAAACAGTAGTTTTTTTTCCTGGGGAAAGCAGTGGGGCAAATGGAAAACCACTCAGACCCATGTCTAGAAAGCATAGAAACCCTCTTGGAGCTGTGGGTCAAGCAAAGTGTGGACGAGCCCCAAGTCAGATATTCTTAAGCTCAATGACATTATTGGGCATAAACTTTCATATTTGCAATGACGTATATATTGCACATGGGAAAAGACAATAAATGCCAAGTAACTTTATTCTGACCATGTTTCCTACTGCAACAAATGACTTGACTCGAAAACTGAAATTGTCCCAAATATTCCAGTATTAAAAATGTTCTAATAATGTAGTAACACACAACTTCTATTCACCCAATCATAATAAAAAATTGCCACGCCACCTGCATTGTCAACTGCATTCATCATGATTAGGAAAAGAATTTACAGCTTTTTCTTTTCCTAGTACATCTACAACCTCTTGAACAAAAACATACAGTGTAGTCCCCCTTGTTATGATACAAATCTTCAAATAACTTGAAAGATCTAGTAAAATACTGCCACACAATGGCACAAATCAGAGTTGCACACTATAAGACAAAAGCAGCTCCACTGTCCCTTCAGAACAGCAGAAACCTAAACACGGTAGTTCTGTATTAATTCTCATCAAGGCAACGTAAGACATTTGCTTATCAAATTTTCAACTGTGAAGCCATGCAGATATCCACTGCTGTTACAGGATGCGCTATGTAAAACCTGGTGTCCAGATGAGGAAGTTAGCTTCTTCAAAGTTACAGGGTGTTTAGCTTGATGTTTTGTATTATAAACAATTCTAAAAGGCAAGTTCGATAAGAGTGGGAAAAGGTTCAGAAAAGGGCAACCCAAATGACCAAGGGGATAGAGTGACTCCCCTATGAAGAAAGGTTGCAGTGGTTGAGACTTCTGAGTTTAAAGAAAAGGAGAGCAAGAGGCAATATGATAGAAGTTTATAAAATTATGCATGGCACCGAGAGAGTTGACCGAGAAACATTTTTCTCCCTCTCTTAGAACAACTCCATATCAACAAGGTTAGGGATTTGCAGGCCTTCAAATGCAGGCCTGAATTCTTGACAAACCAATAGTCTCCGAAATGGCAGGGCATGTAACACATACCATAGATCTGCTGCTCAGATTTGCCCCAATCAACCAACCATCTTGCAAAAAATTTCAGCAGAATCTGGCTACACAAAATGTCCTCTGCCCATGTCCAGAGACCACTTAGCCAGTTTTAAAAATATATATAGCTACAGATGCCTTCACTGGATTGCGAGCTGAGAAGCAACTTGTAGCTCAGGAGGACTGGACCCACTGGGGACTCAGCTACACAGCTGCAAATAAAACATTTTGAATGTGTTGTAAAGTGCAATATGCAATTGTGACCTTAGATGGCGACTGTGAGCTATGGCAAATTCAATGCACTTTTCGAAACAATTTTTAACAAAAGCATTTTCAAAACATTTTTAACATGTGTGTAGATTCCACCTGGGTATAGAGGCAGAATCAACAAAGAAAGCTAGCAATCAATAGTCTTCATGGAAAAGCACAGGCTGCATGCATCTTCTATAGATTGCAATATATTATATGTTTACCTGAGAGTTGTGGGGATAACACGAGGAAATTGTGCAGGCATGTGTGGGAATGACTGAGATCTGGTGCTGGCAAGCCACACCGATCTGCGAGAGTGTGGGCATTAGCACGGCAAGCCGGCTAATGTCAGAATGGGAAACACGTGAAGAAGGACAGGTCAGAGGCTCAGGTCAGCAGGGCAACAGGTCACAACAGAGCTAGAAGGATCAAGGAGGATCTGGATGGAACTGGATGAATCAGGACAAACCAGATGGGTCAAGCCAAGGAGGGCAACACAATGGGAACTAGGAGGGGGTGTTTACAGAGTGACATGTGCTTGGAGCATGGACAGAGGGCATGGCAAAACAACACGTGGGCTATGGAGGATGTCTTAGGGAGTGACCGGGTGTGACGTTACAGGAAACATCACCTTGTATGGGACTGCACTGCTGTAATTGGCTAGAAGTTACACTGTCGTTGTAATGATTAACTGTCATCCTGAGCTTTCAATAAAAGGAAGCCCTCGAGCTCTGCTCTTGGTCGCCTTCCCATTGAGTTCAACCTGCCTCGAGTCGTGCCGTCTTTGCCCCAGACAACAGAGAGTAAGTGCAATTGAATTCCTCTCAGGTATAGTATTGCCCAGACATTTACCTAAAACATTTATATCTGTCTTTCCTCAAAACCCTAAAGAGATCCCTACTATGGTAATATCTGATCTATTTTGTGTAATATATTATGTATGTTTACATATAATCAACTGTAATACAGTTACTTATAGAGCATTCTGTATCTACTCTGAAGTAAGTCCCATTAAATTCAATGGCACTTACACACATGTGAATAGGATTACACTCTTAGGAAAACATTTCTAGTAATTGCATCTTTCAAAGATGGAAAATATATTCACTACCAGATGAAGTGTATCCTGCCACATGGGAAAGATCAATTTATGATTAATTTTACCCTCAGTGCTAGATGTTGAACTATATTTCTCTTACTGGGATAAAATCCATGCTCCATTACCATTTCTCAAGCATTGCTCTCTAGCAAATGGTGGGAAATTTCATACCTTCCTAAACTTCTCCATCTGTTTGTAAAGATCAGGATCCAGCTCTTGAGACACATCTTTCATCCACAATAAAGCTCCTCGGTATTCAGTTCGGCACTGCTCCATTCGATTGACCGTCAACCACGTATCGGAAATAGCTCTGTACCTAAATGTCTCCACTTCTTGGTACAGCCTGCACAAAGGAGTACGCAATGCCAACCTGTGACCAAAGAAGCAAAAACAAAAATGGCAAGTGTAGGGACTCCTGCAAGCAAACCAAAAGAGACTTTTTAGGCTTTGTTTTGATTAGCAAACCAGAGAGACCAAGGGTTGCTAGAAAGGAAATGCCAATGGAAGGAATGCCAACAAGCAAACTAGAATGGAACCCCCACCCCTCTGCCACAAGGTTCAGTTCAGATGTTAAAATTTAGGACAATTTTTTTCACAAGTACACAGCACACAATTTCTTGATGCAAGAACTGATTTAGCCAATCCATTTTTTCCTGACTGCTTCTGGTGTATTAAAAAAAGATTTAAGAAAGCCTGCTGTTCTCACTAATAGTTCATTAATTTCCACATTCTCAAAGACTGAAGCTTTCCTTCAGAATCCTTAAAATGGCCCTTTCAGAGAAGCTTATAACCTGTTGAAATGTAACCAATTAATTAACAAGGCAATCCTAAGCCCATCTACTCAGAAGTAAGTCCCACTGGATACAATGGGCCTTACTTCCAGGTAAGTGAATGTTGCATTGCAGCCTAAACAGAATATTTAATATACCAGTGAGCAGCCCTAGTTAATTTGCACAGTATGCTGGTTCTGTGGTGAAGCAGCTAATATTTAATATGCAGACACAAGTTAAAAGTTATTGGCCATGTGGATAACCGGCTAAGCATTCAAAGTATGGAACCAGTCTGGGTGAAAGATGAAAGTTCCCTCTTGCATTTTCTAGAATATGGTTCCTATTCCATCCTGAGATCACGAGAAACCTTCCCTCAAAATCACACACCTTGACAATTCTCAGAATACAGCACACAATACCCTTTTCTGCTATCACTTATCTGGAGATACAATAGCCTACTCACACATAGGTTCACTGATTAAACTGGAGCAAAGCTAGTTTAATCAACAAAGAATTCCAGTTTGGTGCATGCATGGGTGACCTAGCCATCAAACTCCTGAATATCTCAAGCTACTCATAATGGTATACGGTATCTCTCTAAGCATTAGGAAACTCAAAGGACTCTTCCTTGATTGGGCGGTCCATTCTGATGTTCCTGGTTCACATATCATTTATACTAAATTATACAAGATAGCACTGGTATTGGAGCGAACTTTTTGTACTCTTTCCTAGGCTATCAACTTCTGGCAATGCGACACTGTTCCCCATCCAAACAGCTTGCATCTCTTGTGAGACACATGGCTCACAATATTGCTCTGGTGGGTCCACGCCAGTCCAGGATTTCCTTGCCTCTGAAGGTATCCTGACCTGGCCAATGATCTTGTGTGCAATCTGGAGTTGGGGGAACAACAGTAGCTAGTGAGATTGTAAGGAACAAAGCCTTGTCTTGCCCCCATGCACAGAGTCAAAGCACACTATCAAGAAGATATGACAAACTCTTAAGGTGTTTCCAGTTGATAGGTTTCTGGAACAAGGATTGCTTCCCCCTGGCTTGTGTCCAGCAAGGCTGAATACCACAAACCAAAGAACAATAGCTCTTCCATCCTCCTGACAATGAAGTTGTGATATTTTTGACATTGGAAGGTGCAATAATGTCCTGGTGCACCCTGTCTCTAGGATACAGGTGAACTCTCTGATGAAAAGAAAACACCATCTTCTAGTTAGTGAACCAGAGGGTGGACATGCACATTTGATGCCAAGGAGTGTGGGTGTATGATCATACTGGAGCTAAAATCAAAAGCAGAAAGTGTGTATATAGTTAGCTCCTGGGTCAAGACCAGGCATCCCCAAACTTCGGCCCTCCAGATGTTTTGAACTACAATTCCCATCTTCCCCGACCACTGGTCCTGTTCGTTAGGGATCATGGGAGTTGTAGGCCAAAACATCTGGAGGGCCGCAGTTTGGGGATGCCTGGTCAAGACCTTGAAGAGGGACTGTCCTGTAGAGGCAAGTGGGGGGAGGAAGTGAGTGTGGCTACCTGCCTGCTGTACTTAAATAAGCTGTTGGTCTTTGAGTTTACCTGAAGTGCCTGGAGTCTTTTTTCTGAGAAAGGCAGCCCTCTTAACGACAACACATTTGGCAAAGACTCCTGGCTTTAACAAACCAGAGGTCAAGATGTGTGGCCCTCTTTGTCAGAAGGCTGAGCTGGAAACTGAGAGGGATCCTCTGTGCAGAAGGGGATGCACATTTCATTAGCTCTGTCTTCAAATCAGAGAAGGATTTAATCTTTTAATTTCCTGCCTATTCTCCTGGGTCTGAATGAGAAGCTCAGGGAGGACAGGCAGGGAACAGGTAAAAAGTCTGGGGAGAATTCAGAGAGGAGGCAGAAAAAAAATCCTGCGTAAGGACCTGGGAGACTGAGGTTCAAAACTCCATTTAGCTATGAGGCTCCCACTGGGTGATATTAGGCTGAGAGAGAGTTACTGGCCAAACTCACAAGGTTGTCATGAAAATAAAACATGAGGTGGGGAAGAGAAAGAGAATTGTAGATGCTGCCTTGAACTAACTGGAACAAGGACAGGATAGAAATGTAATATAAAAGTGACATTGAGGAAAAAAGAAATCCCCCCCCAAAGAAAAACAGATAAAAGATATAGCCAGAGAGCTTTCTTGACCTCAAGCTACCAGCAGTCCTTTCCTGCTTTTTGTTGGGACTGCTGGGATGCTGGAGACAGAAAAAGCTTGAAACCTCACGTGGGCTTCTTGTGCAGGCCTGCTTCAGAAGGCAGGGCAAGGATGGTAAGCTATTTCAGACATGAAGTCTCCCCAGTCAAACATACCTTTGTTGAGAGGAAAAGCAGAGGGCCTTTCCTGTAGCTTGCATCATCTTGCCCGCTCTGGTTTTATCCTGAGAACCTTGGGATCGGAGAAATTTCCCCAATTCATTTTCTTCTTGAGACAGAACTGAGATTAAAAAAAGAGAGAAAGTGGTGATGCACCACAAAGTTTAAAGAAGGGAAATGTTGCATTGCCCCCATTATTCAGGTCACAGAATAACCCTCCAACATCACCCTGCAATTTCTAATTAACCTTCATGAATCCCCCGCACTTACGGAACAGACGATCGGGTTCACTTCAGCACATCCCTTCATGGGCTCAGTGTAATGTAACAAGAACTGCAAAATGACCTCTACGCTGAAAAGGCAACAGGAGAACGTGCTATTTTTTGCTTGAATAGAGCTATAAGCTTGGTGGGATCAGATGAAGTAGACTGCTGTGACCTGACTACAATACCTAGAATTTCCCTTGATTGTTTTACACTCTCTTTCAACTCCTTGAGCCTGATGCTCAAGTGACAGAAGTTCAAAGGGGCTTGTCAAATGGATGCTGACTGAAACAACTTGGGCACCACACACCCTTCAGTTTTATTCCCTCTGTATATTTGCATTTTTCATTTAGAAAATTTGGTTTCACAGTTTGCATTTAAATTAAGAAAATGTTTTAAAATATTGATAATTTTTTTTAAATCAAACTAAGGCAAAGGAAAGCATGTCCTACAGTTCCATACACAATAGCAAATGTGAGGACCAAATTAAAAGTTCTCAAGTTATGCAATCTCTCAATGGATGATTTTTACTTTTCTTTTCTATTTCCTTACATATATATCCTGCCTTTCTTCCATCATGTAACTCAAGGAGTTACTCAAGAAGTTCAAGTGGTTCCCAGGTAGTCACTTATCCGCTCACTGATAACCACCACCACCACCACCACCGGACTGGCTTATTTTCAGCATGGGAGTGGCCTCCTATGCCTTCAGACCATACTCTGGAACCAATGTTTTGCTTGAACAGCTAACACTGAAAAGCAGGTGCAGGAGGGTGCTGCTTCAAGCAGAGGGACAGAGGATACCCCAAACTGCTATATTTAAGTTGCTTTTGTTCTCTGCAGGACAAAATATACAGCCCTCCCCCTTTCTACCATAAAAAGCAGCTTGGAGGGGGGTGCATGCTTTGACAAGACAAACATATATATAAGCACATGCTAGGGAGACATTTCTCATGTTTTCTGTGTAACACAAAGATTGGATCAGTTTATCAAACTTGGGGCTGTCCCTACTATCAGAAAGAGTGGTGTAGCTGCGTTAGACAGCAGTTGGGGTGAGGAGCAGCAGTGCTGGACCCTAGTCATCTGTCCTAAGGCACACACTGTTGCTGGCCATTTTCCTTTGTCAGCAGACAGAGCTGAGTGTGTCATGTGGTCTGCTCTGACCTAATACCAGTAAGCTAGACCACACCCCTTAGGTGTGGTAGAAGATGCTGTCTTGTCATCAATGTTGAAGTAAGATTTAACTGCAAGCATGATTTGCATATGGAATGGGGAGAGGCATCTTGTCTTTGGCCTCAGACAGCAAAATCGCTTGGACTGGATTTGATCAAGTTCTATGTAATACCATATTTTTCTTAGCCATAATATTTGTTTCCGCCAAATGTACAAAGCTATCTTTAAAGCCTAGACTGATAAATAATTTTAGTATCAAGTTGAACTCTGATTAATGCTGCAGAATACCTCACCATTATCTTCATTTTACCACTGTTTAAGTTAGGCTGAAAAAGTGAAGCCAACTACAGCTAAAATACTTACAACAAATCCTTTTTTGATAAAGTTCAATTGCTTTAAGTAAATCCATACATGTCCTCTGAATTGAATGGAACAGCTGAAATGAAACATAAAATGAAAACTATTGTTGAGACAGGAGACACAGAAAAAAACCACTTTCCTTAATACTATATTTCCCCTCAAAACAGTATGTTGCTTCTGAAACCTTATCAGCTTTCCTTGCCTATGAATTCATAGTGTTTTCCTCTTCACGTGTGCAGCAATTTTCTAATACAATTCCTATATAAAAGCATGTGAGATGGTCTGAGCAAATCAGTTTGTCTCACGGGCATTTATGCTCTATGGTATGTTCTCCGCCAGTGAAATGCAACCATGTTTACAGTATAGCAGGAAGGCCATTCTGTGCAAGGAATGTGACAGCACAGATTTAAAGAGGTATAATTAAGGTCACAGGCAGAAAGTAAATATGTAAAATGTAATTTGCAAGCTGGAACCAGTCCAAGAAGTAAACGCTCAAACTATCCAATATTTCTAGAGATGAGGTTTATATTATTTTAGTTTTAGAATTTCTCAGGAATTAAATAGTTACAAAAAAAGAGAGTCCAAATCAGACATCAACATTTCCTTATTTAAAGAGAGACCAGAGAGGGGTTAACAGGTTCTCTATTATCTATGCTAATTCTATGATAACACTGCTTTGCTTGCTTTAATTCTACTGTTAGGTAATGAATATCCTTTAAAATCAGACTCATAGAACTGTAGAGTTGAAAGGTACCCCAAGGGTCATCTAGTCCAACCCCCTGTAATACATGAATATTGACTCAATTATACATGACAGATGGCCATCCAACCCCTGCATGGAAGGAGAGTCCACCACCTCTCGTGGGAGTCTGTTCCACTGTCAAACAGCTCTTACTGTCAGGAAGTTCTTCCTGATGTTTAATTGGTTCTTGTAACTTGAACCCATTGCTTTGGACTCTAGCCTCTGGAGCAGCAGAAAACAGTTTGCTCCATCTTACAGCTTCCTCAATCTAATCTCGGCCGTACAGATGTTTTTGGCCTACAACTCCCATGATCCCTAGCTAGCAGGACCAGTGGTCAGGGATGATGGGAATTGTAGTCTCAAAACATCTGGAGGGCCGAGGTTGAGGAAGCCTGCTTTAGATATTTGAATATGGCTATCTATCTCTTCTCGGTCTCTTCTTTACAAGGCTAAACATATCCAATTGCCTCAACCTTGCTAATAAAATGGAAAAAACACATCAGAAATTGCACACCAAAAAAAGGAAAGGAAATGGCTGAAAACAGACTTCTGTGGCATAACACTGATTTATTCGCTACATTTGTATCCCATTCTTCCAAGAGGTTGGGGACACTTTTTTATCTTTATGACTAAATCAGGTACATTAGCCAGGGGACAGTGATTTCAATTGGTAGGTACATGATTCTTGATTTCTCCCAATGTAGTTTCTCCTGCAGTAGTGCAGCTAGGATATCCAGGCTAAAGTTCAGGGACTTGCAGCTCAGGGCCCCCTCAAATTACCACCCAAAGAAAAGGAAATGGTGGAAGCAGAGGCAAACATCAGGCCCGGCACCAGCATCTAAGCTGGCATGGGCAATCTGAAGTTCCCACTAGTTGCCACAGTATCCTTTCTTTCTACTGTACTTGGTGGTTGTTGTTTTTTTTCAAAAAAAATCGCCAGTGGGAGACCAGCCAGACAAATAAGGGATTACAGATGCTCATTTTACTATTAAAAGAATATTGTCCTTTTCTACAACAAAATCCGTTTATCATAAGGGAAGCAGAAGCATACTACATTTTATTCCTGTATTCATGATGGTGCTATGCTTTAAGCAAGTCTTAAAATGAGAAATTGCACATGCTCTGTATATTTCTTTCATTTATCGGGGTTGGTAAACTGTGTTGGTTTGGTTGCTTTTTGGGGGTTTTATTTTTTGTGCGGGGAGGTCTGCTCTAACTTATCAGGAAAGAAAAAGCAGTTGGAAAGTATAGAATGGTGCTGGGAGGAGATAAATGTTAACAGTGTGCTTCACAACTGGAGCCCTACGCATGGCCACCTTAAGCACCTCCCAGGCTCCATTAAGTCCAGGGTCAGATTTTACTTAGCTGCACCACTGTTCTCATACCTCATGAAATGCCATATCCAAGGGTCCCTCTAACATTAGGGTGCATCTGAGGGGCAGAGTGGCAAGGGGAGCTGCAACAGGGAAGCTAGGGTTGAAAAGCTGCAGGGCCTTTTGGAACCTGGCCCAATTTTTGCGACTTCCTAACATAGGATTTCCCCCCTTTGTGAGGAAATATCTGGGCTGCCAAGCCTACCTCTAGTTTTGCATCCAGATCTGCATCTGAGGCCACCACATGTTCATCTTCCTTCTTTCCTGTGACTTTGATAAGAGTTTGTTTTGTCTTCCAGTATTTCTGCTGCATTTTATTGACCACAGACTTCTCTTGGCCTTGGGCATACCGATCATAAAATTCCCTTGAATAACTGCTAGGAGGCAAGATGCTAGTTTATTTACGAAATATTTAAGAGACAAGTTGAAATCATGCAAGATATCATATAAGCAGCATTTGATGCAACATCTCTGTCTGTATTTACATTCCTTGTACAGTTCTACACTGACTTGCATTTTCCCGACCTTAGCTCCTACAACCACCCCAGTTTTCCTGGCTTCTTCATACTTAGGAGTATGGATGAACTATTCTGCAGCTATAGCTTGATTTTTTTTGGTCAGTTTTGGGAAAGGCTGTGCCTTAACTTTATTACTGCTACAGATACAGATACAAACACAGAGAAATCTACTTACTATTTGTGGTCATCCATCTTTTGTTATTTTCTTCAAACACTATGAAATAAGGGAAGAAAAGCACAGCAAAATGATTGATGTGATTATGCATCCCAAAGCTTTGTCGTGTTTATACTGTTTACTTTGAAAAATATAATGCATTTCTCAGAGAAGATAAATTCTTGTATCCTCAGTGAATCCCAAGGATTCAGCTAAGTTCATGCACGGATACAGAAGTTCTCCTTAGTAAGTGTTATTGCATAATCATCACGTTTTCTTTTGCATCAGTGGATGAGATCATTTCAGTTATGCTAGCCCTAAACCATGGCACAGACAACATTTAGCTGATAGATACCAATTATGCACTATATAGAGATATATATCACAGAATATATAAGGTATAGACCAATATATAGTGCATAACTGGTATTCAACAGTTTCACTATAATAGACAAACAAGAAAAATAAACTCTTAGGGCCATTTTGCCCCCTTTTGTGCCACTTCCAGGTTCATGGTGATGCACATGTGTGGCATCATACATGCCTTGAATGCATATGAATGGGGAGTTGCCTGTACTGCCCCTGGTACTGATGGATATATACTTCATTTCATGTTGAAAAAGAGGACGGCTGGAACACATCTAACAGCTCACATAAACTTTCAGAATGAAGTTATAAACCCAGTACAGATACAACACTAGATTCTTGCAAATCATTAGGTGCAAATATGGAACCTATCTTGTGAACACATGCCACACCCACCTTTCTATGGAGAAATTTTCTTCCCTCCTTCCTTCCAGTTAACCATGATGCTACATAACAATTACACCAACACAAACTATCATCAACACAAACCAGATTATCTCATAAGCCACCTCAAACCATGGTTACATTTTGGGCTAGGAAAGTACCAGGGATAGTGTTTGTCCATATCATGCTAAACATGGTTGACACAAGGAAATGAAGGGTGAGGGGAAATTGTTCCAGAGAACAGAGAAGTGAGAGCACATTACTGAAACTGGATGTCCATGTGCAAACTGTGGTTTGTAGATGCCAGCATTACATCTCCATACACAAATAGAGCTAGCAAGTATTATTTTTAATATATATTTAAATATCAGTAAGAGACAAGGAGACAAGTAAGACCCAGGTGGCACTGTGGGTTAAACCACTGAGCCTAGGGCTTGCTGATCAGAAGGTCAGCGGTTCGAATCCCTGTGACGGGGTGAGCTCCCGTTGCTCAGTCCCAGCTCCTGCCAACCTAGCAGTTCGAAAGCACGTCAAAATGCAAGTAGATAAGTAGGAACCGCTACAGCAGGAAGGTAAACGGTGTTTCCGTGTGCTGCTCTGGTTCGCCAGAAGTGGCTTTGTCATGCTGGCCACATGACCTGGAAGCTATACGCCGGCTCCCTCGGCCAATAATGCGAGATGAGTGTGCAACCCCAGAGTCGGTCACGACTGGACCTAATGGTCAGGGGTCCCTTTACCTTTAAGAGACAAGGAAAATACGTTTTCCATTTCTACTTTGGGGCTTTCAAACTGTCAGAAAACATTTACCTTTGGAAACAGCATTTTACATGAAAATAGGTTTTTCCAACTATATAGCAATGATTCACAGGACTGTGTAATAGGCTTAACATCAATTTAAGCCCAGCTATGCTGATGATATGTTTTGTATGGCAGCCAATTACCAATGATACTAGTTTCATACCAATCATGATATTTACATTTGCATGTACTCCCACTGCAGTAATGGAAATACTCTAAAAAGGAATGAATATATGTAAGATTGGCAAGAACTAAGACTTTAACATGCTTTGCTTCCTTCATCCTTGGGCTACCTTCTGTTCAGTTCTTAATCATAAAGGTAGATGTCTTAATCACATATTCTGGACTGTGACTTCTTTATGGATATCCCTCAGCTTCTCACAAAACAAGACTGCAGCTGCTATCTTGAATGAAGGCCAGGGGGGGGGGGGACTGTTGCTGTCTTAGATTAGAGCTATTTCATTTCTTCAACTCTTGAGTAAAATTAGTGGAGGATAATAAACTCAAAAAGTTGTTGCTAAACAAAGTAACTTCATTTCCTAACTACTTTTGATGCAGGTTTTTTTAAATAGCAATCCACTATGCAGTTAAGGTATCATTTGAAGAGTCCTTAGATTCTAAAATAATAATAATAATAATAATAATAATAATAATAATAATAATAATAATAATAATAATTTATTATTCATACCCCACCCATCTGGTTGGGTTTCCCCAGCCACTCTGGGCGGCTTCCAACAGAAAAATGAAATACAATCTATTAAACATTAAAAGCCTCCCTAAACAGGGCTGCCTTCAGATGTCTTCTAAAAATCTGATAGCTGTTTTTCTCTTTGACATCTGATGGGAGGGCGTTCCACAGGGCGGGCACCACCACTGAGAAGGCCCTCTGCCTGGTTCCCTGCAACTTGGCTTCTTGCAACGAGGGAACCGCCAGAAGTCCCTCGGTACTGGACCTCAGTGTCCAGGCAGAACGATGGGGGTGGAGACGCTCCTTCAGGTATACTGCACCAAGGCCATTTAGGGCTTTAAAGGTCAGCACCAACACTTTGAACTGTGCTCGGAAATAATAGGAATACTTCTAATGGGAGAGGCAGGATTTGGGTTTTGCAGACACAATTATTTGTTTATACAACCAGACAGGTAACAAATGTGAAAACAAAAAGGCTTTCATTGTGACCTGACTAAGCTGTAGCTTGTCGGTGGCAGTTATTTGTTTTTTTGTGTTTTTAAGTTCCTAAATCTATCACCAATTAAAAAGCAAAAACAAAAACCCTCTTGCAAAGTATTCAAGTTGATGGTTGCAATTTTGCATCGAAACAGTTGCTTGGGAATCTGTAGCTTTTATAATGAATATTCCTTCCAGTTCTACAGCTGTAGTAAAAACCTAGTTAGCAACTAATATCCAGCAAAAAAATCCTCAATAAATTTAGAAACCTCTTTCTGCAATACAAAATTTTCAGTCATAAAATGTGCAAGGTTTTTTGCTCCTCTTACTCAGCTTTTCCATTTCAGGAAGCACAGCCCATGCTTCCAATGCTGTCCATTGCAGCTGCAGCAGTTTCTTGAACCCGCCAGTACTGGGCCCCAACCCAACAGCTGAAGACCTATGCCAGGGGTAGTCAACCTTTTTATACCTAATACCCACTAATACATCTTTCTTGATGGTAAAATTTCCTTACCGCCCACCAGTGCTCGATGGAAGGAGGATTCAGCTTGTGCCGTAGAACCCCCTACCGCCCACCTAGAATCCTAAAACGCCCACTAGTGGATGGTAGGGACCAGGTTGACATCTCCTGACCTAGGCACTAGAGACATTTCCCCTGCTTTTTCCTTTGAAATACCAGAATCACCCCCATATACCATATGCGAAATTCCTTGAGGCTCCTTTCGGTTGCAAAAGTGGTTTACCACACAGCACAATGGCTGTAGAATGTCCAAAAATCCTTGAGGTGCACAGACCTAGCTTCAATGGTTCTTTAATCCTATACTTGAACTACTTATAGCCCAGTTCTAAACTCATTTGACTAGACTGTGATAGGAACCACTGTTCATGCCTTACAATTAAAATATGTTTACCTTGCTCCTAGAAGATTAAATGCGGAAGTCATTCAACCCTTCTACATTGGAGCACATGGGGGAGAATACATTCTTCTGTACAGCCAACATACTCTTGATTAACTATATGTAACCTTTTAGATCACTTAGTATCATTTTGCATTTCTGTTTCACTACCTTGTGTTCAACACCCTTAGCCAACACAGGGTGTGGCTGATACCGTGTTTCCCCCTTTTTAAGACACCGTCTTACAACTTTTTTCCCTTAAAAAAGCACACGGTGGCTTATTTTCAGGGGGTGTCTTTTTTTATTTAAGTGCCGGTACAACTTGGCGCTCTCTCCCGCGTGCATTTTCTGCCTCTTCTATTCTCTCCGTTTCCCCTCCTCCCCCATCCTGAATCAAGGGCTCTCCTTCCTTGGAGGCTTCTAAGCTGAGGCTGGATGGCCACCTGCCTAGGAGACAGACGTGCACACGGGGGGGGACGGGGGGGACTTCACTCTGTGAGGTGGAGCAGGAGGTATACACGAAGCTGCCCTCCGTCATGTCAGTGTAGGTGGGACGGCGCTGGTCGCAGTTGAAGCACTCGCGATTGGGTGGGAGCACTGGGAGGCTGCTCATCTCCCTCAGCAGCTTTAGGTGCTTCTCCTCCTGCTTCGGCTTGGCGCTTGCTGCCATGGCTTCGAAGGCAGCGGCGGCCGTGTGTGTGCGCGCGTGGAGGTATAGAGGCTGCTCCCCGGGCTCTCTCACGCTGGCCGGAGAATGAGGAGGGAGGCCGGGACCCGTCCCGCTCCGAGACGCTAGTGAGGGAAGCGCGAGGGGGACGAGGCTTGGGCCTGCGGCTCTGGCGCGCGCAACCCCAACTGACGGACTGACGGAAGGAGGGGGGAGGGAAGGAGGAGGAGAGGAGCGGCGTCAGCTCTCGGCGAGGAGGCTGGGGCAGCTGAATGACGAGCCGAAGAGGAACCTGCGCGGCACCTTTTCTCTGTCGGGGGGGGGGAGAGACGCGATCACAAACAGAGAGAGACAGACGCGCACACAGGGGGAGAGAGAGAGAAAGACGCACGGGGGGGGGGAGAGAGAAAGACGCACGGGGGGGGAGAGAGAGAGACGCGCGCGCACACACACAGAAAGAGACTGACACCCACACAGAGAGGGAGAGCGGTGCTGCTTCGCGCTTTGTCAGCGCTGCAGCCGCCGCCGCTTCCGAACGCCAACCCGACCTGGCAGGCTTCCTCCTCCTGCCACGGCCGGCATTGCAGGAGCTGGGTCCTGCTGGCTTGTGCCCTCAGTGTTCCGTGCGGCACTGCTGCACGCTTTATCGGCACTGCAGCAGCCGCCGCCGCTTCCGGGCATCGACCCAACCCGGCAGGCTTCCTCCTCCTGTTGCGGCCGGCGTACTGGGTCCCGCTAGCTGGCTGGGGCGCTAGGTGGTCTTGCTCCGCACGTCGCGGAAGTATGGCTTATTTTCGGGGTATGTCTTACATTTCTCAAACGATTAAAAACCTTGCCATGCCTTACTTTTTGACTACGTATTAAAAAAGGGGAAACACGGTAGAAGGTTCAGCTTTTATTTACTGCTGTGTCTTAAACTTATTTCTACCCAGGTCATTCACATAACTACTTCACCTATCCCAGCATATCATTCTCCAATATATGTTCCACCCACCCCATTCTCCCAGGACCTTACTGTCATTCACTCCTATGCTACCCAAGTGGTTCTTTCCCCTGTATAAACACCCACTCTTGTGAAGCTCCACCCATCCCACAAAATATTCCCTCCCCCATTCTTTCTGCTTTCAGGCTCCCAGTGCATCCTCTCCTTCAGCACTTAACTTCAGAAAACATGCAGAGAGTTTCTAGCTGTCCCTAATTTTGCACAAAGGTTAAAGTAAAATTAGATGTCAGGGGTCTTACAAGGGTAAAAGAAGCATTGCTGGATCAGGCACTTTTAGCAGGATGGGTAATAAAGAAAATTGAAGGCTGAGGAAAAGTAACAAATGGGCAAGCCAAGAAGCAAGAGGAACAAAGGAATGAATACAGACAGGCTAGGCGAAGAGTGGGGGGGGGTGAGTCACAGCCAAAGATCACAGCTTTGCAAATAACCAAATTCTAGCAACTGTTGGGACCAATGGGAAGAAAAATATGAAGGAAACCACAGTGGACAGAAGAAAGAAAAACTAAAGATACCCACCCACCTTTTGCGTTGAGCGCAGCAGGCCTTAAGATTTCATGATTCCTCTGCCTTGGATTCTCCCACTCCTACCCACCACTTTTGGACTGCTCGGTCCAACAGTGACCTTTGCTACTGAGGTGGTCTAGTCAGAAGCCTGCGGTTACAAGGGGTGACCACAAAGAGAAGCTTTGCTATGTTGCTACATTTCCCGGTATTTACTGCAGGTTTAACCAGCCTTAAGCTCTTGCTCCTGCCCTTTACAGTAAACAATGCTATCAATAAATAGGCAATGTTAAGCTGCTACCAAGAATTTCATAAAGCATTACGGGATTTAAGAAATGTTTTGACTGCAGAAAATGAGAGGCAGTCAATTGACTGGCAAGCGTATATGGTAAAAAAAAACACAGGGTGGAAATAGATTTCAATTAATCAAAATTACCTCTCAGTAGTTTGCTTGTTCACACATTCCCATGTCAACCATTTGTGGCCTAGAAGCTTTCCTGCCTAGATTCCCAGTGACAATTCCACTGCAATAGGCAATCCAGGTGTGCAGCTATTTATAAATTTGGCCTGAGAGTTGGCAAGGCAAGTGTGTGTGTGTGTGATGTGCAACATTTCAAGGACCTTAGCTGTTTGCGATGCTTTAAACCATACTCTGAAGGATTTAATCTAGAAAAGTGCTTTCAAGGTTATACCATTGCAAAATACCAGCCACCTGCCTTAACAGCAGAACTAATACTGTATATAATGGCTGGAGGCACAGCAAACCAGTTTTCAAAATAAACACAAAGAACAAGTAGAATGCTACTCTTGACCTGTAAAAACAAAAACCTGGATTTACCTGCCAATTTAAACAGCTGATTAAAATATTCATGTAAGAAAAATACGGAGGGGGGGATTAACATGGTATCCAAGGTACAATTTACACACCAGCCTCTTGGAAACTACTATACAAAGATGTGTGATATTTTGACGCTATATTATAAGCTACCTTGACAAGGAAACAAAAAAGCTAAATATATAAAGCTGAAGCAAACAGTCATTGACCTAGTAGGAATATCTATTGGGGAAAACTCCACACTACACATGAAGGCTGAAATATTGTTGCCTCCCCACCCCCTACCAGAATGAGGGACAGAATCCTGTCTGGTCTGGCAATGTGGTATTCTAAAGGATATATGGGTCTTCTGAGCGATCCAGTGTAATTTAATGTATTAAGTATTATCTAGATTCAGTGGAACTACTTTCAGCCTGATCATGCACCTAGTTTGGCAGAATAATGCAATCATTTGCGGCTTTCTTGCCTTTATACTGATACACACGTATTTTCAACTTCTACTTTTGCATCATTTTTCATTCATGATAAACTACTTGACTGGGATCATATTAAGTATTCTTCAAGTTTTCTTCAAGATAAACAATTATTGGGATCCTGAGCCCGATGAACATTAAAAACTCCCATAAACATACCCATTCATTCAAGTTGCTTTTGTTTGTAAGAATCTTTATGTTTAAGAGCCAAACTTCATATTCAGAAATTTCATGTGGCTATACTCTTGAGAGTCCCATGGACTGCAGGAAGATCAAACCTGTCCATTCTTAAGGAAATCAGCCCTGAGTGCTCACTGGAAGGACAGATCGTGAAGCTGAGGCTCCAATACTTTGGCTACCTCATGAGAAGAGAAGAATCATTGGAAAAGACCCTGATGTTGGGAAAGATTGAGGGCACTAGGAGAAGGGGACGACAGAGGACGAGATGGTTAGACAGTGTTCTCAAAGCTACGAACATGAGTTTGACCAAACTGCGGGAGGCAGTGGAAGACAGGAGTGCCTGGCGTGCTATGGTCCATGGGGTCACGAAGCGTCGGACACGACTAAACGACTAAACAACAACAACATACTCTTCCAAGAATGCTGCAGGTGAGCAACCGCATGCTCAAATGTTTCCTGTCACATGCTTATATGTTTCCCATTGTTCTTATACAGTATATGAAATTGCTTTAACTGTTTTTAATATTTGTGACTTCTTTTATATGATATTATATTGCATATTGCTTCTGGGTGCTTCATTGGGAAGTGATTCATAAATGAAATAAATGAATAAATACTAAGCTGGATGTGGAAATCTTCCACTGATTTGCTAGTTTCTATGTTTAAAATATTTTATTTGGTTAACACTGGAAAGCATTCAGTCATGTTATTTACATCATCTGCTTTTGAAGTTGTTTAGACCAGGGAACATACACCATTTTTGAACTGCATGGAGGAAAGAGACAACATATGTTGTGAACTTCCCTGAGATCTATGGGTATAGGGCAGTATACAAATTTAATAAATAAATATATGTACATTTGACAAATAAAATTAGCATTCTTAGTAGAACAAAATATTCATTAAGCTGCTCTCTCTGGTATACAGCACAATTTATCTACTGAATGATTTACAACTTTCTTTTGGTTTGTTATTCCAACAACTCTCTACAGTACATGACTTTTTCCATTTTCCACTTGTGGAATCATTATGATGAACAATATTTTTTCAGATAGAAAACTGACACTGGTGGCACGCCTAGAACCAGATAGTGGCTGCAGAAGGCTTAAAGAAATGCCTCCTTTGCTCCCTGGTATATTAAAGTGCTGGGATCTATGAAATGGGCTAGGAAAGAACTTGAGCACCAGTGGAGAAAGACCCAAGTAAAAAATGACTGCATATCCCAGGGAGTCCATATCCAGGCCTATGAAGTGGCAGTGATGGGTAGTTTGCTACCTTATGACAACAGAACCTTTCCATCTGGTGCATGAGTTGTCTGGCTGGAAGGCAAACTATCATTTGTTTGTATATTTGTGACCTGCACTTTTGCAACAAATATCAAGGCAGCTTACAACATAAATACAATGAAATCAATAAATAACTATCTGCAAAATGTAATTAGAAACATCAACAAAACACTAATACTCATTGTTACTGTTTAATTTGATTCTTTGTTGATAAAAGTTTCTCAAATACAGTCTGGCATGAATGCCACACTTCCCGTGAGTCTACATCAGAGATGTCAGAAATTCTCACTTGGATGGGTTTGAAAGGGTTTCCCTCAAGTTTGTTGACAGAGTCATTTCCTGAAAGTTTTGCATGGACTTGTCAAACTCAGGTGAAAACCCTGTTCGGCTATGAAGGTCACAGGATGACTTTGGACAAGTCCCCATCTCACAGTGCCCTTGAAGTCTAGGTGGGATATACAATGTGAAGCAATGCATGGAGAACACTGGCAACATATAGATACATACAGTGAAGTATGGCTTAGGGATGGGAGGGTCCTGACAGACTCCAACTACAAAGCTGCTGCTGAAGGGCTCAGAGATTATCTTGCTCTTAAACCCAAAGAGACTTCCTGCTCAGGATGCCTAGAAACTACTGGGGTGGTGGTGTGTTTGGGGGTTTCTGTTGGATTGAGAGTTTATTTTGGAGAAGCATTTTTACTGTTACTGCAACTATTTATGCATTTTTTGGGATTGTCTGATTTTATTGCATATTTAATGATGTTTTCATATAGATATTGTAAGCATGGTTTAACTATGGAAAGACAGCATACAATGATGATGAGGTATAAATAACCCCCCAGGGTGCTTTCCATCCACCTGTTCTTCCTGTTCTCCTGTTAACCTGCCACTATTTCTAGGAAAGGAGTGCAATACAGTTGCCATCATGATCCTAAACATTTCAGATGGTGCAAGCTATAAGCTATAATTCATGATTTCTGTTTTCAGATGATCATCTATTGACTTAATGGGTCAAGATACAAACGAGCCTTTCCCCCATGCATGCAGCCCCACCACTCCTTGCAATCAAACCAGTAAGTCTCCAATTAACCATCATTTCCTGTATCATCCAAACCATGAATCTATGGTTACAAGCCAGGATATTAAAACAACTTCAAACCACAATTAACATACTGGCTTGTTTCACAGCTGATAACCATAGTTTCCTGGTTTGGATAAGATTGGAAACTTCCCCATTCCTACCGGTAGAAGCCAACTCCTAGGGGGCAAGGTCCCTTTGCACCACCAAATAAAATATATGAGGGGGCTGGTTCCCCTCCCCCAAAGTTGATAGGCATTGCCATTCAAATGGTGTGCATGTGCCACATCTTGTGATCAATTATGTGGGGTGCTGCTTACATGCCCCCCAATATGTTATTCAAGTTGGCACCCCTTCCTGATTTGTCTGTTGAATCAGCCGGGAAAGAAGCAAAGGGGCTGCACGCATGTGTGGGCAAAAGGCTCATTCATAATCCAGTTTACGAAGCTGAGACATGACCACCCCAACACAGTTTTTATTACTGGATAATGCAATCTCTAAAACACAGATCAAGACAAAACAATTCAGGGCTTGTGCAGTGCCTAGCAGTCACCCAAAGTACCAGTCCTAGGAGCCAATTCTTAGGGGCTGGGGTCCCTTTGGCCCCCAAAATTTTTTGGAGGAGGCTTAGTGCCCACCCCAAGTTAATGGACATTGCCATTCAAATAGTGATTGATTATGTGGGACTGGGCTTATGTGCCGCCACCCCCCAATATTTCATTCAAGTTGGCCCCTCTGGTACCAGTGCTATAGATTTAATCAGTGCTTTTTTTCCTTAAAAATGTTTAGGGGTACTCTCATTTTCCTACTCATATTGAAATACTACCCCTCAATGAGGCCAAGCTTAGTTTCACAAATGTTTAGGGGTATGCCTACCCCTGCGTACCCCCAGGAAAAAGCACTGGATAATAATAATAATAATAATAATAATAATAATAATAATAATAATAATAATAATACCCATTATTATTCCTCATCAGCTTGAATGGTAACACCGTGCTGCTGACCTCATAAAGTGTCAGTAGCAGCTTCCCTGCCCTGCAAACAGCAGGCGCCCAAGTTAACGACTGAAAGCAAATCATGCAGCAAATTACAAAAAAGAAAAAACAAACCGGGGAGGAGGAAGCAAATACACCTGCTGGTTGTCATATCTGCTAAAAGGATGAGAAGGGAGGGCGGGGGATACCGAGCAAGCAAAGGCTAAGGCGAGAAAGGGGGGGGAGAGATGCCATTTTGGAATCGGGGGAATTGTGGTTACCCAGGCGAAGAATTGGGGGGGGGGTTGAATCCTGACCCCCCCCCAGATTGCAGCTCCCTTCTCCATCTGCCAGGGTCGCGCCCCTCCTCCCGCTTCACCCCGACCCACCTCCCGCTTCCAGGCATCCCCGACCTATTCGCTTCTTCTCCTCCTCCTCCTTCCTAAGAGACACGCCGCCTGCCGAGGTGGTTGGTGGTCCCTGCCCGGCATGCGCGGCTCCGCCCTGCGGCGGCGTAGTCACCGTCCGCCGCTGCCTCAAGAGGAAGAACCTGCTTTTCCAGCTGGGCCAAAGCGGCGCTCCTTCCGCACCTACCTTGCCCGCGGCTGTGAGGGAAGGGGGCGGAGGGCGGCTGCGCGTGTCGTCCCCGCCCGTCCCCCCTCAACTCCCTCGAAGGGCTCCGCGGCCTCGCGCTCCTCCTCACAGGGGGAGCCTCATGGCGCCCTCTTCCCGGCCGCTGCCTGGCCAGGGACTCCCCTCCCCTTTCCTCCGCCCGAGAATGGTTTGCTTTTGTTTTTACCTCACGTCGCCCTCGGCCGCCGTGGCTTCAGGTGTTCCAGCGCCGCCAGCGTCACAATGTTCCTCCGCCGCCGGGGAAGAGAACGGCCCCGAGCAGGGGAGGAGCTTCGGCCACCGCCGCTGCCGTTGCTACCTCAGCCTGCCCCCCCCCCCAGTCCCGTCCCCCCACCGCCGACCGCCCGGTTCCCCTCCTTTGCCTCAGGCGGGCGAAAGACCCGGGCGGCCTGACGGACTTGTTTGTTCTCCCTTCTGGGCCCAGAGGCGCCTGGCGCGGCTGTGGCTTCCTGCGATTGTTCTCCCTTTCTCCCCACCAAAGCACTGCAGCTTGGAAGTGTTCCCGCTGCTCCCTCCCGCCCCTCCCAACAAATAAATAGGGCTCCTGTGGGTGTTTTTTTTGGACATTCAACAGGTGAAGCTCGTCCCACTTCCTGATGGAATTTGTCGCAGACCCTCCAATAAGAGCGTCCTATTCCATGATGATGATAGTCAAAACATAAAAATAAATTAAAAAATTCCTTCCAGTAGCACCTTAGAGACCTCTTCTTCAGTGTGCATGCACACGAAAGCTCATACCTATGACAAACTTACTTGGTCTCTAAGGTGCTACTGGAAGTAATTTTGTTTGTTTGTTTGTTTCGACTATGTTGGACCAACACGGCTACCTATCTGTAACATGATGATATTTATTGCCTCAGCCACTCTATGCAGTTTCCAACATAGAGCGGTACCTTGATTCTCAAACTTAATCCGTTCCGGAAGTCTGTTCCAAAACCAAAGCATTCCAAAACCAAGGTGCGCTTTCCCATAAGAAAGGAATGCAAAATGGATTCATCCGTTCCAGACTTTTAAAAACAACCCCTAAAACAGCAATTTAACATGATTTTTACTATCTAACGAGACCACTGAGCCATAAAATGAAAGCAATAAACGATGCACTGCAATCACACAGTCAATCAGTAGCTGAACTGAGTTCCACACAGTCACTAAAACAGCAAAGAAGCCGCAAAAACAAAAACGCAAAATAAATAGCAAAAACGGACAGACCTCAGCGTAACACTCAAAATGGAAGTGTGGCACTCAAATCAGAAGCGTAACAGTCAAAACGGAGCACATTCAGCTTCCGAATTTTTTTATTTTTTATTTGCAAACGGGAACACTTCCGGATTTGCAGTGTTTGGGGTCCAAGTTGTTTGAGTACCAAGGCATTTGAGAACCAAGGTACTACTGTATCTAAAAACATACGTTGAAAGAATACCCTGTTTTCCCGAAAATAAGACATACCCATACAATAAGCCGTAGCAGGATTTCTTTTTTTTTAAAAAAATAATTTTTATTGGAGATTTTCAACTTAAAACACTTATCATCACAACGCTTATCATCACAATATGACCTAATATTTAGCAAGAAAGAAAAAAGAAGAAAAAAGGAAAAAAGAAAAAAAATACAAAAAACCACACACACAAAAAAATAAATTAAAAAAAGAAAAAATAGCATCAATCTAGCTATATCATTATCATGACTTTGACTTCCCCGTCCCACCCTTCCCGAGTCCATTTTGTATCCATCTTCAGCAGTTTTCACCGTGTAACATACTCATCTAATAATACTTTCTATATCTTCACATAATTTAATACTCTTAAATCCTTGAAATTCCCTTATTAAAGAAGAAGAAGAAAAGAAGAGAAAAACAAAATATTCTGTCTATAAAAAACCCCTTAGCCTACAAATTTCCCTTAAAAATATTCCCATTTGCTAAATCTATCACCCTCATTCTTAACCTATTACCCTTATTTCCTTAAAGCCCCCCTCCCTCCCCTGGTTGACAATTCCCTGTGGTCCACGGCCAGGTCCTAGTAACCGTAGCAGGATTTCTAAGCATTTGCGCAATATAAGCCATACCCTGAAAATAAGATAGGCACAGTTCTGGAGGGTGCCAAGGAAGAGGCGAGGCTGGACACGTAATAAAAATAGGATATCCCCTGAAAATAAGCCATTGTGTGTCTTCTTGAGGAAAAATAAATATAAGACAGTGTCTTATTTTGGGGAAAACACGGTATGCACAGCCCGCAGACTTAGCACATAGAGTAAGAGAAGAAGAAGAATGTAACATTTAAAGAAGATTGGTAAAATGTTTTATTGAATATATGGGAAATAATTGTATACAGCTGAAAACGCTGGCAGCATTAAAATAAATTCAACAGTGTTGACAAGTTTTGATGGAAGCAATAATGGAATACTGAATGGTATAGGTTTTTTTGTAAAATGTGGAGGGATTTATGATATGTAAAATGAACCATGGAAAGAGAAGAAGGGAAGTCATTGATATCTTAAGGATGCAAATTGAGTATTTTAAATTGTAAAACAAAATTTAATAAAAATTATATAAGAAAGACATAATAGGAGTTGGCTCCTATTGTTCATGGCTGAGTAGGGATTCCAACGGCTTCCCTATGCAAGAAACAGATTTGAAATGTCAGTATATTTGGATATGTGGCTAGAGATCAATCTTTCCCAAACGTGGTGCCCTCTGGATGTTTCATCCGACGACTCCCTTGAGCCCCAGTCAGCATGGCCAACGGTGTGGCGGGAGTTGCAGTCCAACATTTCTGGGTGCCAGGTTGGGGACGGCTGACCTAACCTCTCCTCTGATTTACACTCATTCTAATTAGCAGGCACCGCAGAATAGTTGTTTTCTGGGCAGCACCCCAAAATAACAAGAACAGTTTATACTCGCATTTTGGAAATAAGGATGTGTGGGATATAAATTAATAAATATATATATCCTGCCATTGGGTTGTCTCTGGGTAGCATGATCCACCTGGAAAAGAAGAGAAGAGAAGAGAGAATATAAGACTGTTTCCAGTGGGGGGGGGGCTGCTCCATTAGGTATATGGGGCACTACCCAACCATCCTAATATTGCCCTCAGCTAGCCCCCTGCCCCGCCTCCCTCCCTATGTACAACCAGTCTAGAGAATGGCACTGTGAGTCAGTTTCCTCCTCCTTAGACTCAACCTACCCTTTGTAAAACTTAACAGGGAAGCTGAGGTCAAAATTATAACTGGCACTTCCAATGAACATGAACCACCACTGTCAAGAACTGGGGTATTTTGGGGGAAGTTTTGACATAAGTTTTTGCTGTTGTTGATATTATTTTTTTGTATCTTTATTTTTACAGTGGAACCTCGGTTTATGAACACCTCGGTTTATGAATTTTCGGTTTATGAACGCCGCGGACGCATCTGGAACGGATTAATTCACTTTCCATTACTTTCAATGGGAAAGTTCGCTTCAGTTTATGAACGCTTCAGTTTATGAACAGATTTCCGGAACCAATTACACCCATGTTTCAGTTTATGAACGCTTCAGTTTAAGTACTTCGCGGACCCGTCTGGAACGGATTAATCCACTTTCCATTACTTTCAATGAAAAAGTTCGCTTCAGTTTATGAACGGTTACTCCGCGGACCGTCTGGAACGGATTAATCCACTTTCCATTACTTTCAATGGGAAAGTTTGCTTCAGTTTATGAACGCTTCAGTTTATGAACAGACTTCCGGAACCAATTGTGTTCATAAACCGAGGTACCACTGTATGTGGAAATTGTTCAGTTTGGTTATGTAGTTTTGATGTGTTTTTTTTATGACTACTTTGCTATGTTTGTAACTGTAAATCTTTTCATATTGTAAGCCGCCTTGAGCATTGTTTTAACGATGGAAAGGCGGCATACAAATAAAATGATGGTGATGGTGTCGCATTTCATTTCATTTATTTGCATGCAGCGTTGCCACACACACACAAAAATTATGCTCAAGGCAACTTGCACGAAGAAAGCAATATATTTCAAAACAAAATGGTACAAAAAAGAGTTTCCTAATAACATAGCCAAACAACACAATTGCAAACATAACTTACAAAAATCAACATTTCAGAACTATAAATATAACATGATTACATAAACAACACCCAGGATCCAATAACAAAAATAACAAGGGAACTTTGCAGTTTCTGCTTGGTCCTAGAAACAACCCTCTCATGATGTTGCTCTCAGTCCTTCTCCTTTAGCAACTGTCTGTTTAACTCCCCACTCCACTTTACTTCTAAAGATCACAAAAACTCAACAACACAAGCAGCAGCACTGTAACATCTTTTGGTTCTTGTTTTGAATGCCTAAGTTTCAAATAACAATTATGTGTAACTGGACAGCAGCTGGTCCAATAAGTAGGTGTCCTGCACTTCTTGTTCTGCAGGATACTCCTGCTACAAAACATGTAGGTTTTTGGCATTAGAATCACAAACCTAAGCTTTCCTCTTAAAAAAGTGAAAGTTTGAAGATGGACGTTAACAGTTCAAGAGGTAAAATATAATTATGAATATGTTACTTAAAATAATAATAATCCAACAACACTTCTCTGCTATCTCTGCCCATGTCCAGAATTTTCAGTTATAAATGTCTGTTGTTATATGTTGCAATTGTACTGTTTTGCAATTGTACTGCAGAAGGGTTATGGAATGTGAATGTTATCGTTTTAAGAACAGTTTCCTTTTGTTCCTGCTGGGGTTTAGTATAGTGGTTTACTTTTGCAATATTCTCATTATTTCAACTTCCACTCTCTTCCACATCTTTATATAGTGCACAGTACTGCACACTGCTCACCTTCTATTTAATTTTCTGTCACTGATAGCCTTATTCCTTTGCCAACATTTTGGTTTGCAATGTACATGCAGACAACAAAGGAACTGTGGGCTGCTTTTAATTTGAATAGCAAGAATGGAACATCTGGAGTGAAAATCTAATGGATGTTCTGTGGAAATCTAACTTACACAAGATAGGAATATTGCTTTCTTTCACTGAAATGGAACAACATAGCGGGAGGAAAAGACATGGCAAGGCATGGGGGTGGATCTGTGTGAGTTCTCACTTTAAAAGAACAAAATCTGCCATTTACGCATTCCCTTGCAGTGTTAATTTGTTCATGCATTTATTACATAAATAAAATTTTAACTTAATTTCATCCTTGATTTCATTAAGCAGCACAACTGCTTTGATTAGGCATAATTCAAAATGAACTTTATAAATCTATTCGTGATGCAGGAGAGATTTTTGTTCACGTTAAGGATACTCAGTTTAAATGCACTTTATGATTGTCACACTACTTCTATTACTCAAACTGTTGTGTACAGGCACTCATCATCTGCAGGGTGAGAAACAATCACGTTTATATGTTACTGTTCTTCCAAGAACCTTAGAGTGGCATCCATGAGATTATTTCATTCTTTTCTCATAATAATCCTGAGTGCTACTTCGCACGCACGCACACACACACACACACACACACACAAGAGCAATCAATAACAATTGTAATATTGCCTCAGGGAACAATGTGAATGAGCCTATACATACCTCAAGCTCATACTTTGCCTTCTTTTTTGCACAACGAAAGTCTAAATTCAAGGAACTGTGGTTTGTTTGAATTACGACTAATGATCAAAAGCATGTTTTCAGATCTTGGCTTGTTCCAAAACTGATAGTGGATACAAACCACAATTTACTGGGCTTGGAGGTCACAGGGAAGAGCAGTTAGCTTAAAATTGAACTCCTTTCCACATAGTGAGAAATGATAGCTTTCCACAAAATCTGAACCATGGTTTATATTCACACATATACATCTACATATACATATACACAGTGGTATCTTGGTTCTCAAACTTAATCTGTTCCGGAAGTCCGTTCCAAAACCAAAGCGTTCCAAAACCAAGGCGTGCTTTCCCATAGAAAGTAATGCAAAATGGATTAATCTGTTCCAGACTTTTACAAACAACCCCTAAAACAGCAATTTAACATGAATATTACTATCTAACAAGACCATTGATCCATAAAATGAAAGCAATAAACAATGTACTGCAGTCACTCCATCAATCAATCAATCAATCAGTAGCTGAACTGGGTTTCACACAGTCACAAGAACAAAACAAAAAAGAGCCGCAAAAACAAAAACGCAAAATAAATAGGAAAAACAGACAGACACTCAAAACGGAGCATGTTTGGCTTCCAAAAAAAGTTCGCAAACCAGAACACTTATCTCCAGGTTTGCAGTGTTTGGATTCCAAGTTGTTTGAGAACCAAGGTACCACTGTATATACATAATCTCAGTACAGGCATGTAATTTTTCTTATTAATTCCCCAGTATTGAACAAATCGATTAAGCATTTTAAATTTCTTTAAAGTGCTTTTTCTACTGTCCCTAAAATGAATAATTTGCATTAATTTCAAACAACTAATGACAGCCTCCCCCCCCCCCAATTTATTTAGAGTTGCTCTCCGCTGCGACACTGAATTATCAGGCACCTTTCTGCTATCAAGAGACGGAATGTCAACTCAGTTTCTTCAATGCTGTCCAGTTTTTGCAAATATCCCAGAATTATCCATCTAACTGGCTTGCTCAGGTTCTGAAATGCAGAGAATTTAGGAAGCAAGATGGCAAGAGAAACGTCTGTGTAGGTATTAGAGTTGCAGTTGGATTGAAGAAAATGTGGCGACAAACTAATATGGATATTCTTTTGGAATTCACTGAATCACCACTGGACATCTATGATGCTGAGTCCTATTAACTTCAGGGCCCTTTGCTGGTGTAAACAGGTGTACTGATGTAAATCTAAGAATAAACTATAGAATTTCTGAGCTGGTAACTTGACTAGTGAATGAGCGCAAGCCAGTTAAAGTTAGGTGCACTTAAGGATCATTGAAATAAACGGGGTGTGAGTGCATAACGGTGCGCAAGTCAACCATTCTCACCCAGGCATATATAATATTTTCTGGATGGAGTTCAATGACTCCAAGGTCTTTTCCCATAAAATATATTTCACCTATCATCTCTATAATTGACATCAACTGCACCTCCTGCCATTTCTCAGTAGAGCAGTCCTAAGAGGTTTTTCCTCTTTTGAAGAGATTTGCCAACAATTTTCGTTCACCGTCAAGGCTTCTAGGTAAAGTGACCTAGTTCTGTGGGGAAATTACAAGGTGTATTTGAAAGTATATAATGAATGTAGTTGGAATCCTTCAGCACCTTCCCAGCTTGGTTTTAGAAATGCTATACTACCTTTGGTTTAGCATGTCTGGGAAATAAAGTTCAGACTCAGCAACTCTTTCCCTTCCCAACTTCTCACTGCCTTTTATTTGAACTAATTGCCTACAGTACTTTATAATGTTACAAAGATCAATAAGAAGTAGGACAGGAGATCAAAGAAGATACTGATAACTGGAGTATAGTAAACCAGTAAGCTTCCAGATATGGATGTGCTAAATGGTAAAAAAAAAAAAAAGACGAGGCAGAAGTCCCCCCCCCCCGACAAAAGGTGAATTAGAAGTTTGGAGATTATATGAAGAGGCATTGTCCCACACTAAAAACATGTATCTGTTTCTAATAATGTGTATTGTTCACAAAATTATGTTCATAAGAGGAACAATCAAGGAAGTATATTAAGTTAATGGAAGCAGTAACTAGTTGAATTTAGTTAACCCGGGATGAAGATAAGTGGAAGTCGTATGGGAGGAGAGGACATTTTTCTTTCCTGTTTTGCACTGGATATTGTGCTGTAAAGTTTTGTTAGTGAGATGAAGTTTTAACTGGTAGGGCTGCAAGTTAAATATACACACTCCCTGTTTTCGAGTCTGTTTTGTTTCTGCTATACAGTAGTAGGAGAAAGTGAAAAATAAAACATTAAAATGGCCTTTCTTTCTGGCGATGAGGGGAAATGTTTGTTTATTAAATTGTAATTTGCTTTTCCTTTCAATAGCCTCAGTATTGATCCGTTTTTGGTAATATGAACATTAATTTTTTGAATTGGTCAGAAGGTGCATGGTTAAGCCACTCAAAATACTTTGGTAGGTTGTTGCCATAAAATAGGATATTAAGGTCTTTTTGTGCCATCTGCAGAAGATTCTCTTTTACTACTGTCTCTCTATAGTAACTTACTTGGTGGGTTGCCAGGTTGCTTCTCTGCTGACAGCTGCACCCGTTGTCCTGTTGTGAAACAGCCCTTGTTTAAAGAAGAACAACTGTATTTTGTCCGCTGAGAGCTACCAATTGCTGTGGAAAATAGTCTTTCCAACTCCATCTCTAGGTACAAGTGTCACACATTATCTCATGCACCTTTGCTGAATTGAGAAAAAGTGGCTGCAATTCTGATTTGGGAAAAGTGGCTGCAATGTGAGTCCGACAAAACTGCTATTTTTCAAAGTGCGGATCAATCGCTCATACAACACTAAGGACAATTTCTCTCTTTTTCAGGGCAGAGATCATCTGGCTCAGAAGATAACCTGCACTCTAATATGTAATAAGGACTGTTTCCTGGACCATGTAAAATTGTTATTATTTTCTCCTCTGAAGACCTATGGCTTAGATTTTCTGGTTCTCTCTCAATAGGCAGTTGACCTAGTCTATCTGGGTTTCAGAAGAGCCATTGATACGATATACTCTGCAGAACACCACATCATACAGAGTATTTCTGCCAGTGTTAAACGTTATAAAGGTAAAGGGACCCCTGACCATTAAGTCCAGTCACAGATGACTCTGGGGTTGCAGCACTCATCTCGCTTTACTGGCCGGTGTTTGCCCGCAGACAGCTTCCAGGTCATGTGGATTCAAACTACAAGAAAGAAGATTCCACCTAAACATTAGGAAGAACTTCCTGACAGTAAGAGCTTTTCAGCAGTGGAATTTGCTGCCAAGGAGTGTGGTGGAGTCTCCTTCTTTGGAGGTCTTTAAGTGGAGGCTTGACGGCCATATGTCAGGAATGCTTTGATGGTGTTTCCTGCTTGGCAGGGGGTTGGACTGGATGGCCCTTGTGGTCTCTTCCAACTCTATGATTTCTATGATTCTAGCATGACAAAGTCACTTCTGGCGAACCAGAGCAGTGCACGGAAACACTGCTTACCTTCCCACCAGAGCAGTACCTATTTATCTACTTGCACTTTGACATGATTTTGAACTGCTAAATTGGCAGGAGCAGGGACCGAGCAACGGGAGCTCACCCCGTTGCGGGGATTCTAACCGCCGACCTTCTGAGCGGCAGGCCCTAGGCTCTGTGGTTTAGACCACAGCGCGACTTGCGCAGTTAAACTTTATAGGAAATCATTAAAGGAGAGGTGGGAACTACAAGCCCAGGGACCAAATGCAGCTCTCTGGATTTCTCTATCAGGCCCTCGAGACTCCGTCCGGACCAGGCCATGCCTCCCCCTCCCAAGGCCATGCCTCTCACCTGCCCTGCTCCACACCCTCCTTGAGTGTTTTGAACTGTGACTCTTGCTTCCTGGGTTGCGACATTGTGGCTGTGTTCACAAGACAGTTTATTCTGTTTTCCTGAGTTTTCTCTAACTGTTGATTTCTGCATTTATACTTGATGTATACCGCATTTTACATGATGTACAAGCCACTTCTGGAAATATAGCAGAACACAGGGCAAGTTCAGTGCTCATTTCTGTGTTATTTGCACTCTCCTCCTCTGGAAGTCTGTCTAAGGTAAAGGACCGCTGGACAGTTAAGTCCAGTCAAAGGTGACTATGGGGTTGTGGCTCTCATCTCACTTTCGGGCCGAGGGAGCCGGCGTTTTTCCACAGACAGTTTTCCGAGTCATGGGCCAGCATGACTAAACCGCTACTGGCACATGGAGGACCGTGACGAGTGCCAGAGCGCACGGAAACGGCGTTTACCTTCCCGCTGCAGCGGTACCTATTTATCTACTTGCACTGGCATGCTTTTTGAAATGCTAGGTTGGCAGGAGTTGGGATAGAACAACAGGAGCTCGCCCCGTTGTGGGGATTCGAACCCCTGACCCTTCTGATCAGCAAGCCCAAGAGGCTCAGTGGTTTAGACCACAGGGCCACTATAGCACAATCGAAGAGCACATACCTTGTAGGCGGAGGGTTTGAGGCAAAATCCTCAGGTAGGGCTGGAAAATAGTCATTTCCGGAAAACCTGGAGAGCAGCTGCCTGTCGGCATAGGCAAAATTGAGAGAAATGGGCCAATGGTATGATTTAGCACGCAGCAGCTTTCTGCCACTCATGCCTCAACTTGCCTCAGTTTCCCCCCTTGCATAATCTTGTCTGCCAGCATAACATTGCTCTCTGCAGGCAAAAGGGGGTTCAAGAAGAGCTATCCTATCCAGCACAGCAGAATTAACTTGAGGATAGGCTCACTGGGTTAAATTATTAGATCTTGTTATATAAGGCCTCTCTGTAATTATAACTGCTACCCTGTTTGTGATTACAGAGGACTTACATTACAGCCTCTCCCTCCTGCTTCTAAATAATCCTCATCTTTCCATCTTTGGTGCTTTCAATTAAGACTTAATGCATTGAAGCTATATTTTCCCTTCCCTTCATGGTATTCATTAGAGGACCTTATATTTTCCAAACTCCACTCCACTGAAAATAATTACATTAGATCAATATAGGGATGCCCAGTGGATTGTATTACACAGCTCATCGGAAAGTACTGCAAATATATATATTTCCCCCCCATAAGGTCTGCATTAACCAACTCAGTGACCAGAAGTGGGTTGATGATCTAAGGCTTTTATTTTTAGTGCCTGAAACTTCCATTGAAGGCACCTTGGAGGGAAAGAGCTGCTGGGGAACTGTTCTGCAGCAGTGAATGGCTGGCCTGAATATCAGAGCAGAACCCAGTTAAGTGGTCTTTCAATTTTGCTTTCTGAAAGAAGATGCGTTATTGCCATCACAGTTTCTCCAGAGAACTTGGTTGCAATCAGGGTTGCTGTGCTGTAATATCTTGGGCCTATATTCTCACAAGCAGGTATTAACTCAGGCACCCCCAAACTTCGGCCCTCCAGATGTTTTGGACTACAATTCCCATCTTCCCCGACCACTGGTCCTGTTAGCTAGGGATCATGGGAGTTGTAGGCCAAAACATCTGGAGGGCCGCAGTTTGGGGATGCCTGTATTAACTGAACGTCCTACAGCAGCAATGATAATGTCTGGTGAGTGTGTGAAGGCAATATGTCATGAGTAGGGAACCTGTGGCCCACAAGACATTCTTAGACTCCAACTCCCATCAGTCCCAGGCAGCAAGGGGCAATGGTCAAGGATGATGGGAATTGTAGTCCCAGAGCATCTGGAAGTACACAGTTGCCATGTTTCTGCTTTAGCCCAGTTGTCTCCCTTCCCTAGGTCAGCTTTTCAGGTTTGAATGCTCAGAAAAACCTATCAAGGTTTTTCAACAGATTGATTGATCCAGTTCGAGCAAGCGAATGGATACTTTGCCCACGGAAAGCTGGTGCTTTCCTGATTGTGCATTGTACCCAACAGCACTGTTGTCACAATGCCTCTTTCAGTCTTAAAGTTTAAGACCAAGGATGGAGAACCATTTGTGGCCCTCCTGATGTTCTCAGACTCCAGTTCCCATCAGCTCCAGCCATCATGGCCAAGGATTATGGGAGTTGAAGCCCAAGAGCATCGAATGTAAGAGTCTTTGAGTCTTATAGGTCTGACTAGTAAATACGGTTAAAGTTTCATCCTTGCACCATAAAATCGGCTCCTTTCCACTGTGTTTCATTGTCCAAGGGTACCTCAAAGCCAGCAAATGCTGTTTGTATGCAGCAATAGTGACATCTGGTGGCTGTTTGCTTTCATCATGATTGTTCTGCAATACACAACCCCTGCAATAGGATTGTAAAAAAGAGTTAACCAGATGACGACTCTTGTACAGAGGACAGCACGTTTTCATACATTTTTGTTTAAAGAGTGCACATGTCTCTCTCTCAACAGCAAGATTACTTCCTCCCATCTAGGGATGGGGATTTTTTTAAAAAAATCAGTTCATATTTAAAGATTCCTGATGAGTGCTGGATCCAATCCTGCTTGTGTCTGCTTCTGCAGAGCATTCTTTGCGGCAAACATGGTGTGGAAGCAGACCCTGCAGCCAGCAGGATTTCACCCTTCACTCACCAGTAGGTTTACTCCTAATCAGTTTGACCGTGTGTGTGTGTATTTTCCCTTGCTGGGAACGGGCACATGCAGCCAGCGCTCACAATGCATCATGGTTTTTGTTGTCTAAAGGTTGCATCAGTGCTTAGTCATCTGTCCCCCCCCCCACCTCTTTGCTTAGCATCATACTTGGGGATTGTCCTCCTCAGGCAACTGTCAAGGTCCCAGCATTCCCAGAGGGCTTGCTGCCACCAACACTTCTGACAAGTAGTGTCTGAAGGGGCCTTGGACAAGAGGTGATGAGTTGAAGGCATGGTTTCAAATACAAGCTGAGTTAAATACATAAAAGGTAAAGGTAAAAGGACCCAGACCATTAGGTCCAGTCGTGACCGACTCTGGGGTTGCGGTGCTCATCTCGCTCTATTAGCCGAGGGAGTTGGCGTACAGCTTCCAGGGCATGTGGCCAGCATGACTAAGCCGCTTCTGGCGAACCAGAGCAGCACACGGAAACGCCGTTTACCTTCCCACCGGATCGGTACCTATTTCTCTACTTGCACTTTGACATGCTTTCGAACTGCTAGGTTGGCAGGAGCAGGGACCAAGCAACGGGAGCTCACCCCGTCGCAGGGATTTGAACCGCCGACCTTCTGATCGGCAAGCCCTAGGCTCTGTGGTTTAACCCACAGCGCAACCTGTGTCCCTGAGTGAAATACATATCTGATGGGAATAAAAAAATTAATTTCCACAGGGAAGCTGACCTTTTATGGTTGGATTTAATTCTGATATACCAAACTAAAGAGAATTCCCGTCTATTCAGAGGTCATTCTGATATCTTTAGCGAGAATTGCATCATGGACCTAATAGTCGGAAACTGAGCAAATGTGTTTAAAGCCTTAAATATGTTGCAGAATAGGTGAAAAGCATATGCTTTGTGAATTTTCCCAACCACTGAAAGAATTACGTGGCTACTCCTCTGGTGCAATTTACAGCTAGGGATGTGTGAATCTGTCAATTTCCAATTTCTCTCAGATTCTCATTTTTCAGATCACTAAATTTCCACATCAGATGATGATGATTACTATTACTATTACTAATATAAAATCCTAACAAAAACACTGTGTTTCTCTGAAAATAAGACACTGTCTTATATTTCTATTTTTTATTACATGTCCAGCCTCGCCTCTTCCTTGGCCCCCTCCAGAACTGCGCCTATCACTATGTCTTATTTTCAGGGTATGGCTTATATTGTGCAAATGCTTAGAAATCCTGCTACGGCTAATTTTATGGGTATGTCTTATTTTTGGAGAAACAGGGCACATCACCATTTTAATGCGTATTTCTCTTAGTAAACACATTTTTTTTGTATGCAGGTTTGACCTAACCCACACATATTGGGACGTAATTTCCCCTATTGTAATACGCTTGTGTATTCCCACTAATATAGGCTTTTTTAATAGGGTTGTGCATTGGGACTGATCAAATTCTGGATCCTGAAATGAACCAGGTTGCTTCAAGCCAACCTGGGTTTCCCCCAGAATGGATTGAGTCAGCCCTGGATTACTCTGGCTAAGGTTGGGTGCATCCGGGGCAATCCAGGCTGTCAAAAGGACGGAATAGTTGGCAGTGAAGTGGCCGAGAAGGAGGCCTGAACAGGTTGCCAGCCAGCATCTTCTCCCCACATTCTCAACTGCATGTTTACTGTGGTTTGGCTTTTCTGCAAACTCCGCTCTAACATGTACAATTTTGTACACATTGTTTCGTCAGCGAATGGCGTCACAAAATTCAGAGGTGGGTGAACTTAGAAGGACAGTCGTCTTTCGGCTTGCCTACTGGTTCAGGAAGAGCAAATTAAGTAGTTCCTCATTAAAATGTAAACAAAGTCAAGTGTCTCCCTGCCCCTATTCATGACTAATAGCATCTAACCCTCCAAATGGCTGAGAGGGGGCTTAGAAACATGCCCCCTCGCGCAAAGAGCCAGCTCTTGAAATATACTCTAAAGGAAATTGCCCCTTTCACTAGCTATAGGAACTGAAAGACCACTGGTTGACTTTGTCTTATTTTCTGCTACAGAGATGAAGACTCAAATGGGGAGGGGAGATGTCCACTGTTGCCCTGAGCTCATCAAAACTCATTCCAGTTAGGAGGGCTCTAGAGACTCGCGCTCAAGCAATTAGAATTACAAGCTTTGATGAAACTAGTTCACCGCTGCATTCTTCATTAGTCATTTATGATAAATAGTTCTCAAGCTGCTTCACGCATCCCTGGGCTACCTATTTTTTCTCTTCTCGTGTTGGAAACGCCTCCCGAGATCCAGCTTATCTGCCACATTCCCAGTTTCCACAGCAGGGCTGGGGGACCTGGGACCTTCCAGATATTGTTGGACTGCAACTCCCATAGAGATGGGTGAATCTGTCAATTTTACTTTCACTTCCCCCATCTTAAACACATTTCATGTGTGTTCATACCACAGTCTACACAACAAATACAGCAGTGCGCTTTTGAGCAACACTGCACGGGCCTTTCTACACAATCTGAGCTAATCCAACCATTTCAGTTTCTCTTTTCTCCAATCTTAAATTGTGGAGAGAACTACATCTTCTGTACATATACCACATCAATTTGTACAGGGGCCTCTCTTACCTTGAGTGTTTATTTGTACTGTTTTTAAACCTATTTTCTTTTGTTGTTGTTGTATGATTGCAAATCGCCTTGGACTTGCATGAAGGGAGATTCATAGATTAATAAAACAACAACAACAACAACAAGAAGAATAAATCTCACTCTTACATTTTTTCTGGCTAGGTTTGAAGATGCAGCTTTTAGTCCATCTGAAACTAAGTCAAAATTGGGCATATTTGCACATTCTTTTCATCCAGCTGTTTTCCATGTTTTATTTGCACTGATTCAGGATTGCATTTCTGGAACAATCTTAGGAACATAGGAAACTGCCTCCTACTGAGGGCTTATCCTCACTTACCTTTTGCCCTGCAGTTTCCAGGCACAGGTGCCTAAGGCACAAAAATCTGTGCCTAAGTGTGGTTTTTGGTTTGTTTTTATGCTGGAGCTTTCCCTGTGAAAACCCTCTCTTTTAGCACTCAGTTGGAACAAACATCAATTCAGGGTTTATGCGGATTGCTATTTGCTCTGATTAAGCTTTAAAGAGCGGGTTTTAGTGGGGGAAAGCTCCGTAGGAAAAAATAGGGCAGCCGCACCCTGACATGGAGCTTCAAAACACAGAGTATGCCTGGAAAGAGTGGAGGAAATGGTAAGGGTGTTATGATAAGGCTTCAGTGAGACCATTGGTCCATCAAGCTCAGTATTGCCCACACAATGCTCTCTGCAGCTCTCCAGGGTTTCAGACAAGGAGTCTCTTCGGGTCCAACCTGGAGATGCCAGAGATTGAACCTGGGACCTTCTGAGTTATGGCTCTTCTTCATCCTGAACACCCTTCATGCACTTATAGGGAGACTGGGGTCTTGTTTGCGAGAACAAGAAATGTTATCCCAGAGCTGCAACCATATACATGTCTATCTGCTTCTTGCAATGTTTTCCTGAATGGATTCCTTACATTTCTCAATCTGCATAGTTTGGTGTGTGTTGCCAGAATTATTTTTTGCAACAAGAGCACGGAGTAAATTAAGTACAGAGGTTTTACTGTTCCAAAGTATCTATTTCTCACTGGTGAATCAAACGCTCTCCAAACCCAGTTTTATGCTTGTTTGTCTGTCTGTCTGTCTCTAAATAATATATTTGATGGCTGCTTAACCTTCTGTTAACCTGCTCTATTAAAATTCTTCAGACACACAGTAGCAATGCTCATAATCTCCAGTTCATTATCTTAATTAGATCTGTCCTATATTGTCCCACTGTTCATTCTCATTAGTTTTTAAAGGTGATCAGCCTCCAAAAAGGAATATGAGCGGAATTTGGTGGATTCTATTGTGGCTGTTTGGCTCTCATCTACGTTTGGATCTTTCAGGTGTAATAATGACAGCGCTACTGGTACATTTAATTAAAAGTTGCTTTCAAATGACGCGAATGCCCATTTTGGAAAATGAAGACAAAATTAACTCGGGAATGTAAAAGGCGTGTAATGGAACTGAACTGAACTGGGCTCTGTATCAAAATATAAATGAGACATGAAAAATGTTGCAAAAACGAAGAACATTTCTTAAGCAAAATTCCTGCCTAGGCCGAGAGCAGTTCGTTAAGGGGCAAGTGACAGTTTGTGTCAAGAGGACGATGTATGATCATGTCATCCATTTCATTATGGCCCCATTAACCATTTTCCCCATGTATCGTCACAACAGTCGTCTGAGGCAGGGTAGGCTGAGAGAAAATCACAGCCAAAGGCCTGTTACTGCTACCAATGGTTACCTGCCATGATGACTCAGGCATCCCTCCAGATGTTTTGGCCTACAACTCCCATGATCCCTAGCTAAGAGGACCAGTGGTCAGGGATTATGGGAATTGTAGTCCAAGACATCTGGAGGCCCGAAGTTTGGGGATGCCTGTTCTACCTCAACTTTCAGAGGTGAAATCTGAGGTTATCAGTGTGCCCTCAGACCTCCCTAGCCCCTGGCAATACTGGCTGGGGCTGATCAGAATTCAACACCATTTGGAAGGCACCAAGATGGCTACCCTTGTTTTAGATTACAGAGAAATTGTGGACTTGTTTACAGGCAAGTCTTATAAGCCTTTCTCTCTGATGCAAGCTCCTGCATGAAAAGATTAATGTGATTAGAAATTTAGAACATTTTTTTTTCTTCTGGGAAAAGGCTTCCATTGGCTTTTTGTAGTCGAGCTATTATGTTTCTGCATCGACCAGATTGCCCACTGCCTGATAGTTAACCTCGAGAAGGTAATTAAATAAAATGAAAGAAGAAAGAAGACGAGCGCATCCTGTCTGCTACTCCATCAGGACGAGTCTCTTTTTCTTTCCCCTCTGAGTCTGGCAATGGGGGAGGGGGGAGGGGAGTGCGTTTGATTTCCCTTTGTCAAGAGGCAATTGCAACATTCAGCGAGCAAAGACAAGTGTCACTTTAAACACAAAGTCCAGGCTTGTTCAATCCATAGCTGAGAAAAGGGTGAAGTTGTGCAGCTGGGTGGCGATGCTTCTTCTCAGCAGCTGTCAATGAAAAAAAAGGACACGAGCTCTCTCTAGACATCAAAAGCTTCATCTGAGGATATCATGCGTATCTTCAGATAATGGCAGACGTTTTCAATGCATCCCAAATGGTTCCATTGGGACTGGTTCTTTTCAGATCTTTGTCGCTTTCCTGTGTTTTTATTCCTTGGATTCCCACGGATTCCAGAGGCACCATTTCAGATTTAAGTAGGTGATAAACAGACACCTACATCTCTATTTGCTTGTGAGGGCAAAAGACCATGGATGTCATGGGGTTCGGAGGAAGAGTGAGCAGAGAAAGGTGCAGACCACCATGAGCCCAGAAAAAAGCTGCCTTATACTGTCAGTCCAACTAGCCCAGTTTTTTCTACCCTGACTGGCAGAGGACTGTGAGATTTGAGGCACTGAGTCTTTCCCAACCTGAATTGGAGATACTGGAGATTGAACCACTGAACTTCTGCATGCAAAAGGGAGCTTTGGTCCCTATGTATGAAGCGATTAATCAATGGAAGAGGACACAAAGGCCTCTTCTGCTTCTGAACAACTGGCCCTGCTGCTGACTCAGCCTGACCTTTAACCAACCTTCTTTACTCTACCCCGTTCTTCTTGACATTAGTCATCCTTGCAGAGTTTGGGAAGTTTAATAATAATAATAATAATAATAATAATAATAATAATAATATATTTATACCCGCCCATCTGGCTAGGTTTCCCCAGCAACTCTGGGTGGCTCCCAGCAGAACACAATAAAACATCAAACATTAAAAACTTCCCCAAACAGGGCTGCCTTCAGATGTCTTCTAAAAGTCAGATAGTTATTTATTTCCTTGACATCTGATGGGAGGGCATTCCACGGGGCGGGGGCCACTACCGAGAAGGCCCTCTGCCTGGTTTCCTGTAACTGCACTTCTCACAGGGAGGGAACTGCCAGATGGCTCTCGGAGCTGGACTTCAGTGTCTGGACTAAACGATGAAGGGGGAGATGCTCCTTCAGGTATACCGGGCCAAGGCCGTTTAGGGCTTTAAAGGTCAGCCCCAACATTTTGAATTGTGCTCAGAAATGTACTGGGAGCCAATGTAGGTCTTTCAGGACCGGTGTTATAAGGTCTCGGTCAGGGCTGTTTTAAGCAGGTCGGGTGCCCTGGCGCCGTGGTGTGCAGATCGCTCCAGCGTCCCCGCCCCGCCCCGTTTCTTCCCTCGGCTGGTGGGCGGGCGCAGTGCGCAGCATGGTTTCCGTGTGGCTTTGCCGCGGAGCGCCCCCTATCGACCCGGCGCCCCGCACCACCTAGCCTACCCCTAGAGCCGGCCCTGGTCTCGGTGGCCACTTCCAGTCACCAGTCTAGCTGCCTCATTCTGGATTAATTGTAGTTTCCGGGTCACCTTCAAAGGCAGCCCCACATAGAGCTGGTTCTAAAGTTCAGGTTCAACATGCCCCTGAAGGAACTCACACCAGTTCACAAGCATCCCTTTAGAAAGCGAACTTGATAGAACTTTCATGGATTTTGTTTTGTTTTTTGTTTTACCTTTAAGCTCTTTGGGTCATAGAGTCATAGAATTGTAGAGTTGGAAGGGATTGTGAGGATCATCTAGTCCAACCCCTTGCATTGCAGGGATATGCAGCTGTCCCATACTGGGAACAAACTTGCAACCTTGGCATTATTAGCACCACACTCTTAACCCACTGAGCTACCCAGGCTGACAGTCTTAAGGCTTAAAGAGCATAATGGTTGGTATGTTTTAATACCCTGACACAGCAGCTTGTAACATTCTGAATGCTGATCAGAGAATTGCTGTTGTTTGCTGCTGCCAGAGAAGCCCATGGGAACTTACTGATGAAGGAACGGTCCCACCAGAATATGCTTTGCCAAGCCCCCCACCCACAAAAACTGGATCCATTTCTTTTTTTTTCTTCGCCCAAAAGAACATGGCCTCCCCACTGCAATGTGCATCAAGAGAGATCTGTCATGGACATAAGAAGGCTTTTTTTAAAAAATGCCTGTGACTGATCTGTTGGAAAATATTTTAAGTGACTTTGACCAACTGAGACTTTTTAATGTTAATATCTGCAGGTGACAGAACAAATGCATCAACTTTTTTGCCACACAGTTTCGATCTCTTTGAAGATTGGGAGAAGCATAGCATACTCACTGAAACAAGCTCTTCAAGGAAATAAGAAAGAGTGAGAGAGATCGAGAGAGGGAGAGAATTTGATCGTCATGCAAGGAAAATATCAAGATGGATAGAATGCAGAGATGAACACTAAATGTCAGTCTCTGGACTATAATGAAAATGGTCTGCATTCCTATTATTTCCTGTCCTCAGGTCTCATTATAGTCATTTTACCAATGAATACATGCATAGTATGCTATTTCCTTTTCTCATTACCATCTTTGTCATGGAAAAGAGGCTATCAGAATCTTAATGACTCAGTTATTTAAGCCGTTTCTGTATTCTTTATATTTTGAACAACCTCTCTGTTTCACTTCTTCCCCACAGGTTATTAATGCCGAGAATGGGAATTGCCATCAAATTGCTGAACAATGAAAAGGCCAAAGTATCAGGATTGCTATTATCTCCGCAACAAAGATTATAACAAGAGCGAGAAAGAGGGCCAGGATGAATTCAGCACGTGTCTCCCCAAGGCAACTGACATTAACAAATATGATAAAGAGCTGGGTCTGGAGTCCGTGGAAGTGAAGGGAAAGACTTCCAAGGTCCCAAAGTTACTCACCCTGATGATGAGGTGGTGTGTTAGCGTTGTGAGATGTGCTCCCTACTTCTGTGAATGGTGTGGAAGTTCCAGGGGCAGTTTGGCTTCCTTTGGAAGGAGAGCTCTCTAGAGGCAGAGGGCTGAGCAGAAAGACAGCCTTGAAAGAGAATGGCATCAAACATCCACCTCCCTATATATCTTTTAGCTGAATCCCATTTTGAAAACACACATTTAAATGTGGTGTGTGTGTGTGTGTGTGTGTGTTTAATGAGATTTCCTTGTGACTGGTTTCCTTGTGACTGAATAAAATTATACTGTGGTCCAGGTTGTGTGTGCTGATCGCGGAGGGATGAATGCCTTGCTTTGCCTTGTAGATCCCTGGAAGGTAGACTTCATAACTTTGGGGTTCATCCCCATACAGTGGTACCTCTACTTACGGATAACTCTACTTACGAATGTTTCTACTTACGAATGGAGCTCCGTCCGCCATCTTGGATGCGGTTTAGATAGGATTTTTTCTACTTACGAATTTTTAGATAGGGTTGCTTCTACTTACAATTTTTTTCTCCCAATGCATTCCTATGGGATTTGACTTACAATTTTTTTCGACCTACAAATGTGTGTTTGGAATGCATTAAATTCGTAAGTAGAGGTACCACTGTACTGTGCTTCTCTGATTTCTGATGTAGCCAAAATGGCACCGCCAACATGCAAGATAAAAGTATTAGTGTGCTTGGAGGTGCCCCAAAGTTTGCAGAAGTACAAGGAAAGTAGAGCTTTGGAAAATATGTAAGACCTCCCCTTCAGGAAAAAAACCCCCAAAACCTTAATGAAGTCAGAGTGTTCTCAGTGCCCAGAGAATGCTGCCTGATGGTTTGGAGTGGGAGAGGGATGGAAAACTGTTGGCGGAAGGAGAGGGAGACTAGAATACTGAACAAGGAGTCTCCCATACTATAACTCAAGGGTAGCCAACCTGGTGCTCTCCAGATGATACAACTTCTATCATCCCTGACCATTGGCCATCCCAGCTGGGGCCAATGGGAGTTGGAGGCCCATGACATCTGCAGGTGTCAAGGCTCTGCCAAGGCTTTGGGAAAGCTATTCCTCCCCCAGCTGCAGCAAGAGCAGAGAAAACAAGGTAGAGTCTTTTTAAAATGAGTTTTCTTCCATCCTAATAGTGAGAGACAAAAGAACGCAACAATGGCATTGCTCCAAACAGGGCTCCTCCTCCCTCCTTCTGTCAGGAGTCCAGGGTCCCAGCTCAATAACACAGTAAGCGTAGGTAATTAAAAAAGAGGATTTATTGCAAAAACAAACAGATAGCTCCAGGCGCTCTGACAAAGCCACTGACATTATTACCCTTCTGAAGACTCCATCCAGTTCCTACAGAAGATATTGAACCTTCGCCCCTTACATCTCTTGTTTTGCTTCCTGTCCAGCAGCCCTCCCATTCGCTGACTCTTCGGACTTATTGGACCAGCTCCAACCTCTTCCTGTTCCAAAAGACTGTCTCTGTGTCTGTTTGCGCCTGTTTGAGCTTCCTGAGAGCTTTGGCTGTGTTCCAGCCTGTTCTCAGTTGTTTCCTTGGCAACCGGCCATCCAAGGTCAGAGGGAGTCAGCACTGGCAGCTCTGGCCTCTGCTCAGCCTGCTTCAAATCTAAACCGCTCTGTCCCTGCCCATATTCTGCAACTGGCTGTAAAGTTCCACTTGGAGCTGGCTCATTCCTGACACCTTCCTAGCAAACCGCATCTTCCCTTATGGTGGCCAATCACGGTCAAATGTCTCTGAGTCCTTTGTTCCTGTACTCTTAATGAATACCACGTTCTAGGAGAAGGGGGATCAGAAATACTTTCCAGTGACAACGTGTCATCTGGCTGCCCTGCTGCAGTTCCCCCCACTTCTTCTAACACTTCCCGACTTTTCTGTTTGTCTCTCTCTGAGCTGTGACTTTTCTCAAACCCCTTAAAGCCCTGTTGTAATGCAAGGTTGTCTCCCTCTTCTCCTGCAGCACCAGGAAAAGGGGTGTGTGTGATCACCACCATTCCTCCTCCTCCATCTCACCCTCTTGAGTTTGATCCCTGACATCAGGGCACCTTGTTGGCTACCCCTGCTGTTTTGTCCCATGTCCGACTTGTGCTTCTCTTGCTTGAGCATCAGAGCCAGTTCAAATGTTATATTGTACCAGGCACAATATTGCAGAGCTGAGACTCACTAGCACTGTGTGTGTGTGTGTGTGTGTGTGTGTGTGTGTGTGTATAAATGCTCACCAAATAGTAAAACCCAGATTGCTGGTGCATGGATCTCAACCACAGTCAGATCCAGGTGTTCCAAAGATCATTTCAGGTCACTTTGAGAGAATCATGTTGAGATGCGTGAGTCAGCAATTTGGTCTTAACATTATTAGTGGGTATGCAGGAAAGCACAAGTAATTTGTGTGCATTTACCATGCCTCCCGCAGTGTAAAACTCAAACCAGCCCTTGGGCTGCCTATGTATTAGGGGAGATGACTCTCAAAGGGTGAGTCACCCGAACAGCCACGATAGCCCACCAGGACTACAATGTCTCATTGTAGATCTGTAAAAAGAAGAATGGGGAAATTAAAAGTGACATTTTTAAAGCCCTACCTTTATAATCCAAATGTATGTGTAGGGGAATTTAATTAGCGTCGTAATTTTTCTAAGTTCAAGCCATCCCCAGAGTAACTTTAATGTAACTTCTGAAATTAATTAGAGCATATTATTTCTTAGAGGAAACAACCCTTCACAGTCTGCTTTGCAGTCACTGTTTCTTCATGTTATCTTTGAAACATTCTCCTGATCTTCAGCAGAAACGCCAACTTAATAAAGTTCTTAATATCAAGCGAGGCTGCTTGAAGCCTGATGAACCAAAACTGTGTATGCCATTTCTCTCCATTGCTAAGCCGGAGTTTCTGAAATACTTATTAAAAGGGTTAGAAAATGAGACAGAAATCAGCGTCTTTTATGAAAAGAATTACTCATTCTCTGAGCCCTCCAAATTGTCCTAAAGAAGTACCATTTGTCGTTTCCAACCCTTTATTTCCCCTGAAACGGAATCATAATTCAGTTATCTGTTTAACTCCCTTTTTAGAACATGCACTTTTCTTGATGGCAATAATAATCAACAAAGATAAATTAAATTAATATCTTTACTGATGCAATAAATTAAATCACTGCCTCTCTTTATCTGTCATCGGAGTGCAATATCACATGACAGGCTATCAAAACGTTCATTTCTGGGTCAGAGATTCATGTGTTAAGTTGGAAGTGTTCCTTATTTCATCTAATATTGTTATATAAATAGTAATGATAAAGACAAGCTGCAATAAAATGTTGCTGTGTGAACAAGGTCAGCTCACTTATAAGCTAAAGTGAGCTGCTTGCCTCAAGGGGTGGGTTACCAGGGTGCCGGATCAATGTCTCTGGCCCATGGGTTGGCAAACTAAGGCCCAGGGGCCGGATCAGGCCCAATTGCCTTCTGGATCCGGCCCGTGGACGGTCCAGGAACTGCCGCGTGGATCACCAGCGCATGTGCGTTGTTTCCCTCTCCTTCCCTCTCTCTCATACGGCGGCGGCAGCTCCTCCTCCCTCCCTCCTCCTGGCTTCTCCCTGCCCTGCCTAGAGGAGGAAGGGGGATGGGCTTTGTTGGTGCCAGCAGCAGCAGTGCTTGAGCAGCCACCATTTAAAGCAGCCCCTCTCCGGAGCCCTTTTGCGTGCCGCTCATTGTCCCTCTGCCGCTGCCACCAGCCCCTGCTGCTTGCAAGACACAGGTAAGCAGCCACCAGGGCTTGTGGTGCTCTTGCATCACCCCCCAAAAAAATATAGTCTGGCCCCTCACAAGGTCTGAGGGACAGTGAACCTGCCCCCTGCTGAAAAAGTTTGCTGACCCCTGCTCTAGCCCATCACCATAGGTGCCAGCTTCTCAGGATGATGGAGCCGATATGACGTATTGACATTGTGCGTGCAACATGTGAGGAGCCAGGGGGTGGAGCCAAATGCCTTCTGAACATTGAGGGGGCCCAGCTCCCTCACCCCCCACTTTTTTGGGGCACTAATGCTTCAGCCCCTAGGAGCCGGTGCCTATGTCCATCACCCACTGTTTCCACTCCCCATCCCCTGCAGAGTTGCAGTGCATTTTTGGTGGTGGCGCCCGCCCTGTGGAACACCCTCTCATCAGATGTCAAGGAAATAAACAACTACAGTGGTCCCTCGACTTACGAAGTACTCGACTTACGAAATTTCGAGTTACAAATGAAAAAAATGGCCGCACACTTACTTTTTTTTGACATCCGAAAGGAAAACCGTTGCGGTTTAGATGGGGTTTTCTCGACTTACGAATTTTAGATGCGGTTTACTCGACTTACGAATTTTTTCGTTTCCAATGCATTCCTATGGGAAACCACTTTTTTCAACTTACAAACTTTTCGACCTACGAATGTGCATTCGGAACGGATTAAATTCGTAAGTTGAGGGACCACTGTATCTGATTTTTAGAAGACATCTGAAGGCAGCCCTGTTTAGGGAAGTTTTTAATGTTTGATGTCTTATTCTGTTTTTAATCTGTTGGGAGTCGCCCAGAGTGGCTGGGGAAACCCAGCCAGATGGTCGGGGTATAAAAAAATAAATTATTATAATTATATTATATTATATTATTATTGACTGCTTGCTGCTGCTGACCAGCAAGTCACTCCCCAAGACAACAACAACAACAACAACAACAACAACAACAACAACAACAACAACAACTTTATTATTTGCAGTGGTACCTCTGGTTAAGAACTTAATTCGTTCCAGAGGTCTGTTCTTAACCTGAAACTGTTCTTAACCTGAAGCACCACTTTAGCTAATGGGGGTCTCCTGCTGCCACTGGAACACGATTTCTGTTCTCATCCTGAAGCAAAGTTCTTAACCCGAGGTACTATTTCTGGGTTAGTGGAGCCTGTAACCTGAAGTGTTTGTAACCCGAGGTACCACTGTATATGCTGCCTGTGTGTGGCTGTGTGGCTCCCAACAAAAGACCCCTTTAAATCAGAGGTGGAGATCCCATGGCCCTTCAGTTGCTGTCAGACCCCCAAATGCCCATCATTCCCCTCCATTTTTCCATTCCAGCTGGGACTGATGGGAGTTGGAGTCCACCAGCGCCCTTATTTTAAACAAGCCAAGACTTTGCTCTGTGACGTGGTCCATTCCCTGCCCCCCAGCCCTGGCCCATCAGCTGACCCCCACATCTTTCCATGCCGTTCCTCTCCTTCTGCTCCTTGGGGACCAGCCATGGACTGTGAGGGAAGGAAAGCACGTGCTTCTTCCAACTCATTTTCAATGGGTTATAAATAGAAGCAGAAGACTAAGCTTAAATAAGTGCCTCCTTTAATAAAAAGTGTCCCATGTGCCGAAATAGGAAGGGAAAAAAAAAACTGTTTTCATGGAAATGTTCAAGAAGTGATTTCAGGAACAATATCGGAAGAGTGATGAGATTATTAATGAGTCAGGCTCACACAGCTGGGCCTGAAAAACAGACTCAGACACTTTCCATTTTAAGATGATTTCCCTCTCTCTCTCTCTCTGTGATTTACTTTGCTTCAGTCCGGTTCTGAATGGGTTTGGACATTGGATAACAGCCAGAATAAGAGAAACACATTTTTTTTTAAAAAAAAAATGCAGTTGTAGCCTGTTCATCTCCCAGGGAAGGGATGAGACACCTGTGGGCCTCTAAATGTTGCTGCACTACATATCCCATCATCCCCTGCCCATTGGCTGTGCTGGCTGGGACTAATGGGAGATGGATTCCAACACCATCTGGAGGGCCTCAGGTTCCTTGCCCCTGCCCCAAGGTGTTGGAGTGGATAAATGCATTATAATTATTTTACCCTAAGACAGGGCTACTGCAGGTTTTGAATGGGGCTTGGGCAAAGTGTTCTAAGGTGCATTCCCCCTCACAAGTTAGTGAGCTCAAGTTTGCGATAGAAATACTTTATTGTCACTGTACCACTTGTTTACAGTGAGATTAAATGAGCCCCCCATCCCCCCCTCCACAATCTCTCAGTCCTTGTTACTCTCTGGGTGCTGTCGCACGACCACCAACCCCGAGCGTCAGCTGCTATATTCAGCAGCCTCACGGCCCATGGGTAAAAACTGTTCTTTAACCTGTTGGTGTGACTTATCATGCTTCTATATCTCCTGCCCGAGGTGCTGGCCAGGGTGTGAGTCATCCCTGAGAATGTTCCTCGCTCTTCTGAGGCAACGGTCTCCCGCGATAACATCTAGCGGACTCAGGGGACAGCCCGCGATATCGTGTGCTGTCTTCACCACCCTCCGTAGGGTCTCTCTGTCCATGGCTGTCAAACCAGCATACCACACCGTAATGCAGTATGAGAGAAAACTTTCTATTGTGGACCGATAGAAGGAAATCATCAGTTGCTGTCCAATCTTGTTCTTCCACAAGACCCTAAGGAAATGAAGTCTCTGTTGGGCCTTCCTAACCACCTGGGCTGTATTGACCTTCCAAGTTAGGTCTTCACTAAGATGGACTCCCATCTTAGTTAACAGTTAAAACATAAGAACAGTCTGCTGGGTCAGGACAATGGCTCATCTAGTCCAGCATCTTCACAGTGACCAACCAGTTGCCCATGAGGAACCCTCAAACAGGACCTGAGCACAAGAGCTCTCTCCTCTTCTAGTTCTTCCAGAAACTGGTATTTTGAAGCATTACTGTGTAGAGGAGGAGGAGGAGGAAGAAGAGAAAAAGGACATAGCTTAGAAGCCCTCTTCACACTTTCACAGAGGTGGGGCACACAGGGAGCTGGTGAACACAGGGCATTGTGGGCGGAAGGAGGTAACACCACCATGTTAGCTACTCATCTTTACACGTGCTATTCCTTCATAAAACTAGAACAGAACTTCTGGGGTTTATTCATTCCTGACTACTTTCTTCCATGTTTTGGCCTTGCATTTGCAACAAGAGCATTAGGATAGGGTGTGCGTGTGTTCGTAGGAAGTGGTTAAAGGAAAAAGAAAAAGAACAGTTGTGTGCATTTGATACTCTCTTTTTTTATTAGGATAAGGAGGGTGATGGGAAAATCTGCATTTTGGTTGAGAAGGGTCATGGCTATCTTATTCCCTATCTCACTCCTTCCTAGACAGCTCTCTTTGATGTTGCAGTTCAAGCATATCACATCAAGCTCTTGTGACACACAGCCAGATGGGAGAGGCTAAAAGTCAGCCCAAGCATCGATTTTGGGAAAAAACAAAAAACCCTGGCAGATTCCAAGGATCCATATTTAACGCCGCTGCAGCAAACATCTCAGGCTAGCAATGTTCAGAAACCAATGGGCAGAAGAACAAAGGAGCCAACCTCTTGTAAGGTTATCGTTGCCAGTGGTCATTTGGCTTTTAATTGTTACAAGCAACAACAGACAAACGGTTGGAGGTGGTATGCGTCTGAATACCAGTGTCTGGAAGCCACAGGAGGGCAGAGGGCTCTTGTGGTCAGGCCCTAGTGGCAGGCATCCTCAAGCAGGGCTTTTATGTTAAAGATGATAAACTTGTGCTTGCGTTTGACCTTGCTATGCCTTCGTGTGTTGTCTGTCGTTGGGACAGGGGCACGGCAGGAATTTCTCCCACTTGGCTGATTGGCTGGTGCCATTTGGGTTTCACCTGCCGCATAGCAAATCATCACAACTTGTAAGGTTGCGGGATAGGCTCTGGTTCAAGTTGATAGGGATGGCAGAAGGGTCTCGCCATCCCTATGCGTTGGGTATTCTGCTAAAGGAATCCACGGACTCATGGTTGGTCTTCCCTGTGAGGGGTGGTGCCCTGAGCCTGAGTCCAGGGGACATCTGGGTGGAGGCCTAGCAGGGCTCCTGCTTGCCGTCTGTCCCAGGTGTTCACCTGAGGCTGACCTACGGTTGGTGCCCAGGGTCAGCGCTGCCTGCAAGGGTGCAGGGAGCTAGTCGAACCAGAGCCTATGCAACCACTCACTTGATTGTAATCAATAAAGTTGGGGTCTAAATTCTGCCAAAAACCAAACCAAAGATTTGAGTCTTGTCTGAATTTATTTCGGGGTGGTGGTTAAAAGGTCTCCACATGCAAAAGCACATGCATATCAACAATGCTGGTATCTCAAGTAATATCTCTTTGATTCTTCATTTTGGCTGATTAGGTTTATATAATTTCATTAGCAGTATATCCTCTATCCCGGTCAACACCTGAATTTGAAATTGTTACGCACCCACCCACCCACCCACCCACCCACCCACCTGTTATTATACATGCAATTGTTTTAATTGTTTTTACATCTGCAATTACTTTGTATGTGGTTTATATGGTATTGTGAAATTGCTTTGAGATGCTTCACAGGAACCAATTAACTAATGAAATAACAAACAAACAAATAAACAAGCAAACAAATAGAGGTGTGTAAGTAAGCAGTTACTAATTCTTAACAGAGAACAGTGAATCATGGTGAGGGAAAAGCATTATTTTTCTGAACTTCTTCCTAGATTGGAGGGGTGGTGGAATCGCTTTCCCTCCAGATCTTTTCTTTTTGGACCAAATGCTTTTGGCACAAGATAGTGCCCTTCAGCTTATATATATATATATGCACAGGTGCTGGCAGCCAAGCTCCTGCTAGGGACTTCTTCTTTGTTCCGGACCAGACACTCTATTTCTGCTTGGTAACAGCAAGCCTAATGGACCCTTATTATATAGCTCTCTCTGGAAATCATGCCAGTGCTCCTTCAGAATTGGCCGAGAGCTGTGTTGAATCAATGAGGCAGCTGGCACCCTCCCCGGAGACTGAATGCTTTACCTTTTTGATTCATGCGGTCTATGCGAGCAGAGATCCAGGATGCCATGAGTGATTTCTCTTAGAGGCAGGTGAGAACAAAAGAGCTTTGTAAACCCAATTCAATAGAAGCGGCAGACATGGTGCTCTATTGATTACGAAAATACATACACAGTCCAGAAGCATTTTCTCCGTAATTGATTTCTGGGCGAGGTGGAGCTGAGAGTCCTAACAAATAAAACATTCCATATCGGGATTGCCCTGCCTATATATACCAGCAAGTGTGTAGGATCAGCCGCTATGAGTGATCGCCAAAGAAGAAGAAGAGGATCGGCCGCAGCTTCTTATAAACTGAGCTCTTTGCTGAACAACATTTGCCCACTGTAGATTATATACTCAGTCCTAGAAATGATAGATGGAGAGAGATGGATTCTCTTGCATTTCTGGCCATATAAATTCCAGAGACATGATTACACATTGACTCTCAGTACGTTTCTGAGCACAATTCAAACAGCCTCGATCCAGTATACCTGAAGGAGCGTCTCCACCCCCATTGTTCTGCCCGGACATTGAGGTTCAGTACCGAGGGCCTTCTGGCAGTTCCCTCACTGCGAGAAGCCAAGTTGCAGGGAACCAGGCAGAGGGCCTTCTCGGTAGTGGCACCCACCCTGTGGAACGCCCTCCCAGCAGATGTCAAAGAGAAAAACAACTACCAGACTTTTAGAGGACATCTGAAGGCAGTCCTGTTTAGGCAAGCTTTTAATGTTTAATAGATTATTGTATTTTAATACTTCTGTTGGAAGCCACCCAGAGTGGCTGGGGAAACCCAGCCAGATGGGCGGGGTATAAATAATAGTAAATTATTATTATTATTATTATTATTATTATTATTATTATTATTTCAGATGCATAGAAGTTCTGGGAGGGAGTTGCTGAAGAGTGATAAAGAGATCTTGGCGGAAACTTACTATTATTGTTGTTATCTTGATTTATGTCCTCTCAAGAAAGCATGTAGAGTTTTATCCTCCTGTTAGCTTTTACGGTTCACAACAGGACACTACCCTCAGGTTTGAAGATGGCATGGAAAGCAGTCTTGGACCAATGCTGGCAGTGACTTTCTGTAGGTGCCAAAGAGGTTTGGTAACAAAGCTGAGAAATATGGCTGGGTCATGTTTGACTGAAGAGACCAGACCTATGAGAGGGCGGCTGAGGGCAAAGAGTAACTACTTGCTGCCTCCTAGTTAGGTTTGTCTTTTTTCCTCTGGATGTAAGCTTGAATAGCTGCCAAAGCAAACTCTTTTTCATCCCTACCTCCTTTTGTTTCCGGAGAAGATTTATATAATTGCTTGCATTTGGGCCAGGCTTCTTTTAAACGTGGCTGGTGGGTTTTTTTGTTTTGTTTTGCATGACTCAGGGATAATGTCCATGCAGTGTGAAGGTGCTGGGAGGCAATTGCTCAGTGTTGCTAGGCAGAGAAGCAAATTGTGATTTCAAACCAAAGAATATTTGTCAGGGTGTACAAAGAGGGCGTCTCTTCTTTAGGAGGCTGAAGTCCAACACTTTGGCGAAGCATATAATTTTCTTATGCTGAGGGTTCATGCTGTGGTTCCAGCAAATATACCTTTGACTCACATAATCCTTTAATATGCATTTACAGGAAAGGCTTTTAACACATAAAGGATGCTAGGCAGAAGTTATGAAGAATGCTGATCCTTTCTGTGTTAAGAGAATTAAGCTGAAAGAGCAGAATCTAGCCCGCCAATGCTTATCACAATACATGTTTACTAAAATACAATAAGCATTTTAAAGGCTTTCATTGCCTCCTTTATTTAATCTATTTATTAAATTATGCCCTTGCTCGTGACCTTTCTTGTAGATCCAGGTTGTTATTTACAGGAGGGTGCTAGTTGGTGTCTAACTCCAGCTGTCCATGTTGTGCACAGGACATAGTATAAGAAGAAGTCTCAAGTGAGACTCCCCTAGCCTTGTTTAAACTAGAAAAGGTAAAGGGACCCCTGACCATTAGGTCCAGTCATGACCGACTCTGGGGTTGTGGAGCTCATCTCGCGTTATTGGCCGAGGAAGCCGGCGTACAGCTTCCAGGTCATGTGGCCAGAATGACTAAGCCGCTTCTGGCGAACCAGAGAAGCACATGGAAACGCCGTTTACCTTCCCGCTTGGAGCGGTACCTATTTATCTACTTGCACTTTGACGTGCTTTTGAACTGCTAGGTTGGCAGGAGCTGGGACCGAGCAACGCGAGCTCACCCCGTCGCGGGTATTCGAACTGCCAACCTTCTGATCGGCAAGCCCTAGGCCAGTGTTTCTCAACCAGTGTGCCTCCAGATGTTTTAGGACTACAACTCCCATCATTCCTGACCACTGGTCTTGCTAGCTAGGGATGATGGGAGTTGTAGTCCCAAAACATCTGGAGGCACACTGGTTGAGAAACACTGCCCTAGGCTCTGTGGTTTAACCCACAACGCCATCCGCATCCTATTGTTTAAACTAAAGCACATTAAAAAAGCCTGCTGGATCAGACCAATGGCAAATGACAACATTCTGTCCTTACATGTGGCCAAGCAGATGTCCGTGGGAACCACCAAGCAGGACTCAAGCACAAGAGCACTCTCTCTTCCTGTGGTTTCTAACAACTAGTATTCAGAAGTGTTACAGCCTCCAACCATTGAGGCAGAGTATAGCCATCATGGTTAGCAGCTCCATTTTGAAAAATAAGCATATCTTTCTGCATCATTTTTGCTTGGTTAATTATTAAGCAGTCCAAGGATGTATACAGGGCACTGACGCTCCCACCCACCCACTTTTAAACATACTGTATATACAGAGCCATGAGTTCTAGAAACTTGAATTTCTAGTGAAAGCTGAGCTTCTGCACCCAGGCAGAAGTCATGGCCCACACACAGCCCAGCTGTAAACTTACTGGCCATTTCCCCTTCCACCCACTATAGCTTTTATTTCATCTCAATATGATGGAGGTGTGTTTCTCCTTCCCAAATTGATGACGGCATCTATCCCAGGCCTTGGTAATCTCTTTAAGTGGTTCCAGACCTCCCAGGCACCTTTCTTATTCGATCTTTTCTCCCACCTCACTTTCCTTGCATGATGTCACTTTCCTCTCCGCCTTTGCTTGTCATCTCATCTCCTATCAGCCGATATACGGTGCAGGGGCGTCTTATCCATAGAGGCTACTGGTGCAAGGCGCCACGGCGCCAAGTTCTGGAGGTGCTTTGGAGGGCGCCTCCACCATGCCGCACTGTGCCTGGAGCCTCCTCCCTGCCGGAGGAGCAGCACTCAAGCCCCGCCGGCAGTGCCACCCTCACCCGCCTCTTCTTGGGCTGCCAGTGCCGTTGCAGGGAAGCCGGCCACAAGCCTCCCCTCAGCGCTGCAGCCAGGGCTGCCTGAATGGCAGCGCCGCACAGCCGCTTTGGCCAAGGAGGCAGAGGCGGATCACAGCTGGCAGCGTCCCCGCCCATCAGGCTGCCCCCTGCCTGGCCCTGCCCGGTGGAGCGCAAGTCCGGCGTCGCCGTTGCCGGTCCTGCTCGCGGCAGGTGAAAAGCAGAAGCCACGGCATGGCGGTGTCGGGGGGGAGTGGTGCCTCAGAGGTTTTCTGGCTGGGAAAGGGGGGGTGGGGTGCCGGAGGGATCTCTGAACCACGGTGCTGGATAGGCTTAAGACGGCCCTGATATGGTGGTGCAACAGGTGTTTCCATTTTGAGTCATCTGCCGTTGGACATCAAAGGATGTCTCATGTTCTCTTTCTTCTCTGCCAGTCCCTGCTTCTGGGCCAATGACCTTCTTCCCTGCTCCCCATTCTTTTACAGTGGCCTTTCCCTGGTTCCACGCCACGCCTTGACATCAACTCGCATGCATTTTCTATTTGCGCACCTCACCTTTGCTCTTGCCACCTCAGACATTTCCCCTGCCTTATTCGAAACACTGCCTGCATCCCCCTTGACACTTGACAAGAAACCCTCTGGTGGCAACTCAGTTGACACTGTTTAGCATTTCCTGGAAGGGTAGTCGCATCCAGAGTCGCTACACAGAATAAGACAAACAACCAGCATTATGTATGCCAGGCATAGCACTGCTCACAACTCTGTGAGGTAGGTTAGGCCGAGAAACAGGCTGGTCCAAGGTCATTCAAGGTCAGGTTTGGGGCTGAGTGGGGTTTTGAACTCCAGTCTCCCACGTCCTATTCTGACACTAACCACTGCACCGCGTTGGCTCTCAATGGCTCCCAAGACATTTTTTTGCTGTTTGAGGCAAAGGACTACTTTCCCCATTCCACATACAGAATCCAAATAGATGGACAATTGAATCTTCTTTAAGAGCGTAAGAAGAGCCTGTTGGATCAATCCAGTGGCCCATCTAGTCCAACTTCTCTTTCTCACAACGACCAGCCAAGTGTCTGTGGGAAGCTGTCAGGCTTCAGGGAAATGGATCCCTCCCCCAGTGGCAGTAATTAAGCAGATCAAACGAAAGGAGCACTCTTACTAGACAGTGAGAGACAAAGGAATGAATATCTCTCTGAAATGGTGTTGCTCCCAGTTAAGGTTTACCCCCTCCTTCCCCATTAATCTACGTCACTCCTACGTCATGCAGTCTGAGTTTGTTGCCTCTGAGCTTTCTGTTCTATCACTCTCAGAGCCTGTCTAGTCCTAGGCGAAGGGGGGGGGGTTCCAGGGACACTGCATCTGCCAGCTGTCTCTCTCCTGGTGTTCCCTCTTCTAGCTGTTCCTCGCCCAGTATTTCCCAGCTTTCCATCTCTGGACTATGCCCCTCTGCCAACCACTGTTCTAAATCAAATCTGTCCTCCTGCCTTTGGGAAGGTTCAGGAGAAGAGAGGGGCAGCTCCCACCATTTCTCCTCAGTCCAGCCCCTTACGGAAGCCCACAAACAGGCCCTGAGCACAGTAGCACTCTCCCCTCCTGTGGTTTCCAGCAACCGGTATTCAGAAGCATTCCTTGCCTCTGACCATGGAGGCAGAGTCTACCCATCATGCTAAACTATGGTTTCAGCCTCCAAACAGGGGCAGACTTTGGTCTTTTAAATTTCAGTGGCGCCCTGTTTGAGCCCAAAATTTGGCACCCCTGCCTCTCGCCTTCTGTTCTGCTCAATTCCCTAGGACAGAGTTGTGATGCCCTACAATGCCCCCTAGGCTTGGCGCCCAGTGCAGAGGAACTGCTTGGGTTGCCCTAAATCTGCCTCTGCCCTAAACTATCAGGCCATTCATGGTTCAAAGCTGCTTCTATGCTTTCATTTTCAGTCTGCTTTGCTTATGTCAACCCAATTCAGGCTTGAACTTGGAGATGGCTGGGGGAGACATTAAGAGCATAAGATGAGTTTGCTGGATCAGGCCAGTGGCCCATCTAGTCCACTCTCCTGTTCTCACAATGGCCAGCCAGATGCCAATGGGAAGCCTTAAATATTGGGGATTGGACAGCATCCTCTGTTGCATCTGAGTACAGCAAGGTAAAAGGAGCACAGGACAGCATCCCACATAGCTTTATTCTTGCCAGTGCTCTCTGTTCAACACAATTCACTGCTCAAAGCACCTTCCTCCTTCTGCCTAATGGTAAGCCAAATATATTGCTATATAAAGCAACATGCTAAAACATGGGCAATGCAACAACAATAACTCAGCCTTGGAAAGAGCAGCTCCAGGAAAATTAGTTTGTTAGAACAAAGGGGTGGCAAAGTCCATTAAAAAAGAACAAAAACTTTTTGTGCAAAATACACAAAATATTGTTATAAGCAGAAAGATATACAGCAGATCCACAGATAAAATAATCATATAAACTTACAGAACCACTTACAGATTTACAAGAACAATCTAATAGCTCATCTTCATTTATATGGAATGGTGTGATTGTTCTGCTCTTTATGAGTACAAAGAGACTAGGAAAAAATTGTTGTTTATATTTCAATTACTCAAAGTTTATGGAAAGATTTTGCAAGAACAAGGTGGATTATATTCTATCATACTATGTTATACTATAGCTGTGTCTTCTGTGTAAAGAACTTAGATTAATTTGATCTTGTGCTTTATTGTTCCAATAAAATACAAATAAACTCTACTTTTCAATGACCTGATTGCCTTTTTGTTGGCCTCCTCTAAATCTAATAAAGTCACCCATCCATTTCCCAAACTTGAACCAATCATGAAACAAGAGAAGGTAGCAGGTCCCCGGTCCCCCCCCCATTTTTGACAGGTCACCTTACGGAGACCATTGTTAAAGGGAGCAAGGATTTTGCATTGCACATTGAATACAAATACTGTATACTCTTGACTGGAAAGCAGAGGGAGAGAGACTGATGTAGAAGGAAATATTTTAGGAGAGCACCCGTTATCCCTCACTGCCTCTTGAAATCATTTCTAAGCCCTGTTTTCTCCTTTATGTACATCAATGCCATTTAGAGCGTTGAACGGTGAACTATCTACAAATTTGGTTTAGTATAAAATAGAATTCTAAGAATTTGCCATCACTTTCAGATTTCAGACTAATAAGCAGTGCGGTGGGTCCGATATGCACAGCGCAAACAGATCAGCCTTTTCCCATTCTGGATCAATTTGTTCAAATGTGTTCATTCGCAGCTCCACCGTGTCCCATCTTTTCAACAGATTTGTTTTTTTAAGCAGGAAAAGTTTGCATTTAAATTCTACACCTTTCCTCTCAAAGTATGCATTTTCCTGTGCTTTTGGGGAGCGGGGCCACAGAATCAAAACTTCACCGCAACGTGTGTGACCTGGTTGATAGATCCATTCTGATTACTACGGTACGTAAGTCCTGGCCAGGAATTAGGCTGGTTTGCTTTCAATTGCAGACTCACCAAATTTCTCCTCTTTCCTTAATACAATGCAGCAGATAGTTACAGAGGTATAATACCACGCGGTCCCATTAGATCATTAAACCTCTCCAAGGCGTAGTGGGATATACAAGAACAGGGTCAAGAGGCATTATGTTGGAAAGGATACTACTCCCCCACTCCCGGTCCCTTCCCATCCCATGTGTGCACTGTCTTCTTCCAGTTCCCTTCTTCACTGTGTATGGAGATGATGAAGTTCCTTGTTCAAAGTCTCCTGCTTCCTCTCTCCTTCTCCAGCATCCCCTTGTCACACGAGCCTCCCCTCCATACTTTGCATTAGCAATTTCCCGCTTGGCTGCTCCTCCACCATAAAACAAGCTGGGAGATTTAGCGATCTCGCAGCACAGGTTGAGTAACAGCTCTTCCATTTCCTTTTCTGACAAAAATCTGCACCTCTCTCTCGCCTCGCGGAAGCCCTCGGCCTCTGTAAGTTCAGACTTCAGAAGCGTTGAGAGCAGAACAGCAAGGAAATCTGGCGGGGAGGGAGAAAGAGCGGCGTCAGCCATTTTAAAAAGGCTTTGTTCTTTCCCATCTCCTCCACACCATGGCTCGATTCTGTGTAACGTGCTTCTAATTGCCTAAGCACCTGCACTATGAAAAGAGATGTATTTTCAGTGCCGATGAGCTATATATAGTAAGCACGCAAATATTGGCTTAATGCAGTCATTTAGAAAAGGGTCCGTTTTGTGTACATGAAAGTTTGTGCCTTGCCTTACGCTTCCGAAGGCAGCTGGAGCCAGACATCGGGGGAAATTCCTAGGCTGGTCTAGTGAGAGTTTAGTGAAGCTGGATTTCTCTCTCTCTCTTTTGAATGTCCTAAGAATATAAGAAAAGCTCTACTGGATGAGACCCAAAGCTAAAAGACCCAGTGTTTGGTTTCCTACAGTGGCCAACCTATGAGAGGCCCACAAGCAGGATATCAAGGCCACAGCACTCTCCTGCTCCACAAATTCTGCTATGGTGCCCAGAGACCGTTCGAATTTTGGGTACCCCCACTTCCATTGGCCGATTCGGCTAAAAACTAGAACTTTCCAAGGGCTCCAGAGGCTCCCCTGACAGAGTAGGCCTGTCCGAAGGCTTTCTGTGACAGTGTGACACAATGATGTCAACATATCAGGGTGGTTTAGGAGGCCTCTGCCCATATATGGTGTGATGATATAATACGGTAACATCTTCAGTGCAGGAAGCTTCTGCCTAAGCCGCTCAGAACTGTGAGCAAATCTGTCAGATTCCATTAACACCTGAGGTGAACCCAAGTCCAGCTAAAAATCTTGTCTTCAAATCTCAAAAACTGAATGTGTGAGCCTGCTGGTCTTCTACAATGCTCTCTATAAGAAATTAATTCTCTTGCTAACATCCGGGAAGGGCTATAAAACTGTCTTTCATCATGCTTTTAAGATTTCTCCATGGAATAATTTTTCTGACAATCTGATACAGTACATGATTTTTTGTTTTGTTTTTTTAAAAAATCGGCTTTTGTGTTTAATACCATTTTAGGCTTTGTTTTTCACTCTGCTCTAAGATTATTTGAATTATGCAGGGGAAGTGGAGTAGAAATGCCTTTATTTTATTTTAAGACAAAATAAAGTAGCTTTTTCTTCTTCTTCATGTAAGTGGGGACTCAGCTTAAGTTAGTCAATAAACAGCATTTTGAATGCGTTATAAACATGCAACACCAGGTGGTGCTGTAGAGCAGAAAACTTTTTTGCATAGCGTTTTTCTTCTTTTGATATAACGATTTGGTTTCTGACTTATTTACAGCGGTTTTTCCCCCAGGATGGTGTCAGCATGGGAGAAAAGAGGAAGTGCGGTGGTTAGGTCAGACTCATCGTCATCACCTGTTGATTTGTATGCTGCTTGCCCACAAAATTGTGTTCAAAGCGGCACACAATGTATCAACTGAACAATAAATGTAGCAAGTAAAAAATACTGGAAATGGTTGCAAATAATTATAATATCAAAAAGCTGTGACCGTTCCTGGACTGGGATAGCCTTACTCGAGTGGTCCATGCACCAGTAACCTCATGCCTTGATTACTACAACACATTTTACATGCAGCTGCCCTTGGATCTGGTCCAAAAGCTGTCTCTAGTGCAGAATGCAGTGGCCAAGCTGCTCACAGGACAGGAATTTCATTAGGTCATGGTGTCCCTAAAAAAGATGGGTTTCTGCTAGTTTGTGGTGTTCTTTATTGGCTAGTTTTAATTGCTAGTTTTAATTGCCAATTATTCTTTACGTTGGATGGTGAGGTAAGTGTTGTTCGTACTAAAAATTTATTGCTTACCACAGTTACTGTAGAAGCTTTTAAGGCTTAGTTACAGTCATACCTTGGTTTAAGTATTTTCAGTTTAAGTATTCCGCGGACCTGTCTGGAACGGATTAATCCACTTTCCATAACTTTCAATGGGAAAGTTCGCTTCAGGTTAAGTACGCTTCAGGTTGAGTACTCTGTGGACCCGTCTGGAACAGATTAATCCACTTTCCATTACTTTCAATGGGAAAGTTAAGTACAGACTTCCAGAAACAATTACACTCATACCTCAGGTTAAGTACGCTTCAGTTTAAGTACTCCGTGGACCTGTCTGGAACAGATTAATCCACTTTCCATTACTTTCAATGGGAAAGTTCGCTTCGGGTTAAGTACGCTTCAGGTTAAGTAGGCATCAGGTTAAGTACAGACTTCCAGAAACAATTACACTCATACCTCAGGTTAAGTACGCTTCAGTTTAAGTACTCCGTGGACCCGTCTGGAACAGATTAATCCACTTTCCATTACTTTCAATGAGAAAGTTCGCTTCGGGTTAAGTACGCTTCAGGTTAAGTAGGCTTCAGGTTAAGTACAGACTTCCGGAACCAATTGTGTTTGTAAATCGAGGTACCACTGTATAAGAAAGCTAAGTGTTTCTTGGGTTGCTTGTGTGTAACAGAGAGAGCTGGATTTGAATCTGGCTGAGGAAAGTTTGCTATCCCGGCCACGAGGTTTGGGCCTGTTCCATTTCATCTGCCATTTGCTCAGACGGAGGTAGAGAGACCTGCGGGCATCTGTCACACTTCCTTCTCTAGATCCTGTTAGCATTCCGTGCATCACCCAGAATAGCCCTTGGTTTTAACATCAACCAAATGCACTATCTAGAAAGGACTGCCACAAAAAAGATGCAATATTGGATTAGTGGGCACACTTCCGTCTTTGGCTATTGCAACACAAAACACTGGCTTGCACCAATGGTGGTTAGATCTGATGGCAGGCTGCTGGTGAGCCAAATGAGGCTTGCTAGGCGATCTTAACCCTTTCTTTGATCATTATCTGAAATAATGCTTTCATCTGCCCCAGCTGCAATAAAACATGTCTCTCCTGCATCAGTCTCTACAGCCACAGGAGGTGCTGCAACCTTCCAACAGCTTGACCTCCCCCCCCCCCCCCGCAAAAAAAGGTGCATTCCTTCATTGTTTCCTGAGACAGGATGGAAGCTCTGTAAACTTTTTGGGGCAGGGCGGGGCGGGGATGTTTTGTTCAGAATTAAAGATTGGCTGAGGTTTCTTTGTTCAGAGCACAGATATAACAGCATTTATCATTATTTTTATTTATAAACTGCACTTGGGCATGCTTGAGTTTCCTTTTCAGGCTATGAGTAATTGGGCTGGAACTCTGATAAGACGGTTTCAGTGTCTGGTTAGACTGTCAGGGTTGTGGGCTGGTGATAATAGTTTAAAACGTAAATAGTTCAAAACAATTGTGTGTGTGTATTAAAATCAAAGTCATCCCGGGCCTCACCAGCTACATCTAGATCTCTACATCTTCATGTTATCCTGTTGTCTGGCAGAGGGATATTACTACGTGATATTAAACATTGCCACAAGATGGCGGTAGAGGATTATAGCAATGTCGTGCAATTGGGCTTTGTAAATCACATCCTTGTCCAAGTCAAAATAAGAAAGGACTTTTACATTAAATGATGCAAGTCTTGAAAATCAGTTATTGCTCTTTATTATCACTGCCTCAACTGTTTTTGTTTTTTTTACAATTCTGTAAAGAGCGACACAAAGAAGGAACAAAATACCGTACAGAACATTTCAAAACATTTTTTTAAAAAATGTGATGTATACTTTTTTTTGCTACTTATCTGTTGCCAAGAGCTGTCTTTCACTCCCTTTGGTGAGGAGGAAGGGCTGGTCACAAATTTGAAACAAGCAAGCAAGCAAGCAAGCAAGCAAGCAAACAAACAATAAAAGTAAAATTGGGAAGTGGTTTAGGGGAAAAGGGAGGTGAGCTGAATACCCTTCTTGAGCTCTTGATGGTCTGGCTAGAGCCAGACATGACTGGCTGGTGGGATTCTCAAACAGCAGCACTCCCGCTGGGAGGGAAAGTGACACTGCAGCTTTTTGTTGCAGCGCCAACTTGTGCCTAGAAGGTGCCAAATATTGGAGTCAGAATAATGAAACCATAGAATTGTAGAGCTGGAAGGAACCTTGAGGATAATGTACTCTAAATGCCGATTCCAGATCTTCAGTGTGTAGACGTTGGGCAGGCTCATTGGGGAGAAGGAGCCATTCAGCCCAGCTCTGCTGTATGTATGGCCTTTCTAAGCCAGAGGAGCACAATCTCTTGTGGACAACCTTCCGGGTGTGAGGCTGACTAGAGGCAAAAACGGACAGAGCAACGTTCCTTTGTCCAGGAGGCTCTGTTCCAGCTATGCAAAAGGCAGAGCTTTCTACACGAACACACACACACACAAGCATACTTGTCCCTCCAGGCCAGCAAAAAAAAGCATCACCCCAGTTGAATCGCCCATTCCAGCCAGGCAACATCACCGGCATGAGGTGGCATGAAGAGAATCCCAAGGGTCTAACAGAGAGGCCTGGAGGGCCAGTTTGGGGGCCTAAGGTTCCCCATTCCTGCTGCATAGTCTGTGCCCCTATGAAGGTGGCTGGGAAGAGTGGGGAAGGGGAGCCTCACTCACCTGGCGAGCTCCCTGCCACTGCCTGAGATGGCAGGGAGGTCAGCAGTGTGCAGGTGGGAGTGCCGGACTGACTCTGCGTCTACATTGTGCTGACCACCCCACTGCATTTTCCCTTCCCAGCTACCACAGAATCATAAAATTGTAGAGTTGGAAGGGACTCAAAGGGTCCTCTAGTCCAACAGCCTGCAATGCAGGAATCAGAGCTAAAGTATCCTTGACAGGTGGCCACCCAACCTCTGCTTTAAAACCTCCAAGGAAGGAGAGTTCACCACCTTCCAAGGTAGTCTGTTCCACTGTCGAACAGCTCTTAACGTCAGAAAGTTCATCCTGATGTTTCATCGGACTCTCCTTTCATGTAACTTGAAGCCCTTGGTTCGAGTGCTACCCTCCAGAGGAGGAGAAGAGCTTGTTCCCTCTTCCCTCTCCACCCCCAGTGTTCTGCCCGGACACTGAGGTCCAGCGCCGAAGGCCTTCTGGCGGTTCCCTCACTGCGAGAAGCCAAGTTACGGGGAACCAGGCAGAGGGCCTTCTCGGTAGTGGCACCTGCCCAGTGGACATCTGCCCACCAGATGTCAAAGAGAACAACAACTACCAGACTTTTAGAAGACATCTGAAGGCAGCCCTGTTTAGGGAAGCTTTTAATGTTTAATAGATTATTGTATTTTAATACAGTGGTACCTCGGTTTACAAAAGCAATCGGTTCCAGAAGTCTGTACTTAACCTGAAGCGTACTTAACCTGAAGCGAACTTTCCCATTGAAAGTAATGGAAAGTGGATTAATCCGTTCCAGACAGGTCCGCGGAGTACTTAAACTGAAAATACTCAAACTGAGGCGTACTTAAACTGAGGTATGACTGTATTCTGTTGGAAGCTGCCCAGAGTGGCTGGGGAAACCCAGCCAGATGGGTGGGGTATAAATAATATATTTATTATTATTATTATTATTATTATTATTATTATTATTATTATTATTCCATGTGACAGTCCTTGAGATGGGTGTCCTATCTCCTCTCGGTCTTCTCTTTTCCAGGCTAAACCTATCCAGCTCCTTCGACCGTTCCTCATAAGGCCTGGCTTCTAGACCCTTGATCATCTTGTTTGCCCTCCTCTGCCCACATTCCAGCTTGTCAATATCCTTCTTGAACTGTGGTGCTCAGAACTGGACACAGAACTGTGGGTGACCTCCAAGCTGGAAAGCCAGGTGAACAAAGTCATGGATTCTAATGATGCAACTTGTGGTTCTCTAGCAGTGGGGCCTGCTGGATTCTTCCCATCCTGGGTAGAGCAGCTGAAACAAGCCGATGATCAGAAAAGGTCTCGGTTCATTGCCTCTATGAATGCACGCAACTAGCATTTCTATTAAAATGTCCAGGAAAAAATTATATTTTTAATGTGTGGCATTCAACCGTGAAAAGGGACACTAGACAGGATTTTTTTTAAAAAAAGAGTAATGTAATTTCAAAGTCAGAAGAGAAGGGGATGGTTCTAAGGGTGAGAATGGCTTCCTCGCTCCATAATTCAAATCATTTTCATAAATTAAATTAAAAGTGAGCAGGAGGCAGAAAAACATGTCGCCGGCTTTTATTTATTTATTCCGACTTGGCCAGATGTGCTGCAGTTTGGGAAGAAACTGCAAGCAATGGATTGATGGGAACGGCATCTATTGACCCAGACAGGGAACTGAAGTGGGGCTGGCAATTGTTCACTCGCTGAATTACAGCAAAAGGGTAAGGATGCATATTGTTTCAAAAAGATATCACAGAGAATGTGCAACACGGTGGTTTCAATTTACGGCTAGCCATGGAATTGGCTCCATCAATAACACCAGGAGGGACAGGACTGGTGGATAGATGTCCAATACTCTTCCTTGAGCCAAAGCCACGTTCATCTGAAGAGCTAGTATCTAAAATAGCTAAGGGTGTTTTCACAATGAAAGCTAAAATGCACCCTTTACACCAAATCAACCCCAGGGCTAATTTAATGCTTTATGACATACAGCTAATAGCTCAATTAGTTACTTAGCAGCCCAGCCGTACCCATGGCTACTTAAAAGGAAGCCCCATTGAGTTCGGAGAAACTGAGGGGTCACCCACCCTTTTTCTTGACCTGTATTTTGATCATATCATGTGCTGATTAATTCCCCTGGGTCCAAGAGCTTTCCTCGTTGCCTTGTGAAAAATTGCCTGCTCAAATGGGTCTTATCAGATGCATGGAAAATCTGAAGAGAGGTTTTGCTTACCAAGCTCTTGATACAGTGGGTAAAATCAGATTTTCCTAAGTCACAGCCACAGAAAAACGAGGAAAGCTCTCGGACCCCGGGGGAATTAATTGGTATACAATCTGATTACTATATGGGGGAAATGAAGGTGTGAATGAGCCCCTTACTATCAGGTAAGTTGGTTTAGGAGTGCTAAATTTTTTAATTTTCTGATAAATTAAGAAAGGCAACCAGATATTGCTAACAAGCCTCACCCTTCACACCATGTCATGGCAGCAGCACTGCTTGCTAGGGATGGAGAAATCTATTGTTTGCAGTTTCTCAGCCCCCCCCCCCCAATCTACAGTTTGCCACATTTCAACATCACTTTTCAATTTATGTACTGTATCTATTTTAAAGATCCTAATGAAAACCAGTATTTTCCCCAAAGTGTACATTTTCACCTGATATACTGAAATGTGGATTTTCTGCACTCTTTTGTCTAATAGAAAAGAGACCCGCAAAAGAAGTTTAAAGACTCTCTCAAGGCAATCTAAAAAAATGTAGTATAGACACAGACAATTAGGAAACACTGGCCTGTGAGTGCTCCAGTTGGAGAACAGCCTTTACCAAAGGTGTCATGGGCTTTGAAGACGCTCGAACTCAGGACGAAAGGGAGAAATGTGCTAAGAGGAAGGCATGCTTGGCAAACCTGCACCATGATCAACTTCTGCCCAGAAACCCATGTCCCCACTGTGGAAGGGCTGTGGATCCAGAATTGGCCTCCACAGTCACTTGCGGACTCACTTTTAAAAACGTGTTCATGAAAGACAATCTTACTCGGCTATGAGTGATTGCCAAAGAAGAAGAAGAATGCTCCACATGAACTGACACATCAAAGGAGGTACATTGCAGAAGTCCCATTGACTGCGCCTGACTATAGCGTTCCTGCAAGGGCAGGCCGATGTTGCTTCTTTCACATTCCTGCTTCTGTCTATCACCCAGGCAACTTTAACTGATAAGCAAAGTCTTTCCGCTGGCTTCCTCTCCTGGTGTGGCTGCTTCAGTGTTATTCCTTCTCCAGAGCTTCCACTCCCGTCTCCTCAGGAGTAAATTGTGGTCAGTTGCTGGTTGATGTTGATGACTCACGACAGGGTCTTTTCAGTGGTGGTTCCCCAATTGTAGAATGCCCTCCTTGGTAAGGTGGACGTGTCTCCTTCATTATTAACTTGCAGAAGAAGCTTAAAATCATCCCTGCTTACCCTTATTGATTTATTCCTGTAAAGAGTAATTTTTCTGTGGGGACTCTAAATCTGCCCAGGAGAACACTGACCTAAACTGATATCCCTCCCCACCCCAGCAGTGCCCTTGGCCCTTAGTTACATGAAAGGGGAAAGTTCAGCCTGCACATCTTTCTCCTGGTATGCAGTTGCTGTGCAGGAGAAAGATTTGCCAGCTGAATGCCTGCCTGTTTTTTTTTTTAAATAGCTGGGACAATTAAAGGCACAGGAGTCCTACCAGGAAAAAGTTGGCAACCTACTGGTGTGTGACACTCAATTAACCTCTATCCAAAAGCTGTGGCTTAGCCAGGCCAGGGATCAAGTCGAATGAACTATGGATTGACTCAGACTAAACCAGTCATGCTTTAGTCCTGCCCAGATCAGTGGGACAGTTTAGCTGACCAGCTTAAGTGCCGTTGACATCAATAGGATTACAGCATGACCAACTCAGTGTAGATCCAATGCTATGATAATAATGTTTGTTGTCAACTTCTCTTTGCCTTGGGGGACCTGTCAATTAATCGTCCCTAGGGTGGCCAACATAAAGAATCCCACTAATTGGATTTTAATGACAAACTTCACTTTAGTCACACAGCAATTTTTGAAATCTAATTATCTCTTTAGGAGGACCACCCAATTCATTGCTTTTCTGCAATGTCTTATTTGCTCATTCCTCACAAGCTTCTCCTTGTAATTTTGCTGTAAGGTATTTTCTTGTACAAGTGTGCATGAGTAATTAAAATGTGGCGCCGCGTTCCACAGAGTACTGCTAGAGAAGACCTCTCGTATCTGATAAATTAACTATGTGAAATGTTTTTTTTTTAAAAAAAACAAAAACCCAAACAAAGATGCATTGTATATTTTGCACTTCAATCTTTTTCACAGCGGCTTTCCGGTGAAGGAAGCCCATGAAGCTAGAGCCTGAGGTTAAATTGCGGTGCAATGTTATACATCTCCACTCAGAAGTAAGTTTGGGGTGGGTGTTCATCAGTATGCGGATGATACCCAGCTCTACCTCTCTTTCAAATCAGAACCAGTGAAGGCGGTGAATGTCCTGTGTGAGTGCCTGGAGGCGGTTCGAGGATGGATGGCGGCACTTGTGGAGTAAATACGGTACATACCGTAAATACTGAGACAAAAGTGCAACACACAGGAGGGAGAGCTGGAGCTGGAGCTGGAGCTGGAGCTGCAGTGGAGTTACACTGAGCTGATAGGAGCAGCCGTCATTACACAGCTTGCCTCCCTGTTTAAATATATGGTACCAAATATACCCGAGTTTTGAACATTTAATAAAATATTGAATTGTTCTGTTTGGTGTTTAAAATATTTGTTTCATAATTTTGGGCTAAAAAAATAGGGGTCGTCTTATACAGGGAGGTGTCTTATGCATGGAAAAAATACGGTAACTGCTGCTGTTCTCTGCTAGTTCTGATGTGGTCTTTAACCTTAGATCAGGTGATTAAGGTATTGAATTGCAAATCGCCATTTTGAAGGGAGTTATGTTTGGTCTTTTGTTCCCAGCCGGAGTGGAAGTAAGATGGAATAAGGATGCTCTTCTGGAGCTGCCTAGCCCCTTGGAGCTGGAATAAAGGCTAATAAAGGCTGGAATGGGGGAAAGACACAGTTTTGATTTCTGGAAGAAGTAAAGTTATTTCTAAGATGCTGGACCTGTGCTGGCCATGCACAAGATCTTATGGAACTGTTCGGATGCATCGTTTACTGCGTTTTGTTCTGTTCTGAGGAAAGTTCTGAAAGTAAAGCTTTGAATCAAGCTTGTGGGTCGGCCTGGGCAATGTTTGCTTCCAAAAGGAGTCGGCTTTTATGCATCCAGTCACTTCCAGCTAGGCAATCTTAAGATCTGCAATATGCCCTCACTCTTAATTGGCTTCAGAACACGGCTGCTTGAAACTAAATGCTTCCTGCCCTTGCTCCAAGGGGTTCCTGGAGAACAGAAGGGTTGGCTGGGTGTTGTCATGAAGCAACCAGCTCCTTAAAATAAAGAAGGGGCATGGGTGAGTGGGCAACACCTGCCCTCCTTCCTTTAACTGCCCAAAGTTTGAGTCAAAACATGTTAATTGCAAGCGTGCAGAAGTGTCCTCCTCATTTTCCTTTCTGAAATGGCAGAGAGTCTGCCTTTTTTTTACTTCCACATTTCCCAGATGAAGATTGGTCTTCTTGCTGGCTCTGGTATCCATCTGACTTCTTTGCTTGCAGGCAATAAAACTCACCCGTTGTCCCTGCACCTTCTCTGGCCATTCCTCCGTCTGGGGCGAGAGCTGCCTGCTGTGGAAGATCTACGAAAAGTATTGCTGTGATAATCAGAATCTGGCGCTGGAGGGACTAAGTGCTACATTGCTGGGCTGTCATTGAGGGAGTGAAGTTGGGTCTTATTTGACTCTAGCAAGAGGTGAATTGAGCCTTGATCAGGGAGAACAATTTTAACACATTTGGCTGCATACACGCTGTCTGTCTTTTATCTGCGGAAGGTTTTGACTTTAACAGGAAAAATGAGCATGTTATTCCTGTAGCGCATGTTTCTGAGCTCATTTATCAATGGAATGAGAAAAGTTGCAAAAATGGCAAGAAAAGGAAAAGGAAAGTTATAATACCTAAATCAGGCTTCTGCAATGTGTGACCCACTGAGGACTGTGCCTTACCAAGGCTTCATTTATCCCTCTGAGGTTTTTTTCGCTGACCACCCAAGGCTGCAACAACAGAGAAGTTATTATTGTTATTATTATACATTTCTACCCCCACCTTTTCCTCCAAGGGCCTCAAGTTGGCATACTGTACATGGTTCTTCCCCATCTCACTTAATCCCCCATAAGCACCCTGCAAGGTAGATTAGGCTGAGAGGCAGTGATTGGTTCAAAATCACACCCAGTGAGCTTCATGGCCAAGTGGGGATTCGAACCCTGATCTCCCAGGTCCTAGTCAGGCACTCTAACCACTGCACCACACAGGCTCAGGCTGTCAAGAACATGACAACTGGCTAGTGTTGCTACAAGTTTTGCAAGGCTGCATTGAATCAAGCGACTTTGGTCTAATCCAGGCCACACACCCTCTCCGTAGGCTACACCCGTTGCTGGCTCTGCCAGTGTTTTTGTCCAGCTAGAACTTTTGCTTCTCTAGAAAACAGCTTGTTGTACAAAGGTAAAATTTACATTCACCGGTCTGCCCTGGCCCCTCCACCCTTCGCCTGTGGCCCTTGGGAGGCTGTTCAGAAGAGCCTTGGGCTGAAAATGGCTCCCTATCACTGATTTTAACCCAAAGCAATTCACAGTCTGATTCTTTCAGCCAGGCACAGTCATACTGGTCCTCTCCGTACGTTTTGCACTCCTTCATTTGCAGCCATAGGCATTTGCAGGTTATTCTGTGTCACAGGAGCACGTCGGTCAGTATTCACAAAGTTCAAAGGTGGAGTTAACTCTTTATTAGCAAAAACATGACCTCCACAGACTTGGTTGGATTGTCAGGCCTCATGAGCATAGCAGCTCATGCCTGGTCGTCTTCCTCCATGAAAATCATTCGCCAAGACTGAAAGTTCCCACCTCATCCCCAGGGCTTTCCCCAAGCAATTAAGAGACTGAACCTGCATGCAGCCAACCTCTCCTCCACCCTCTTCATGTCTCTTCTGGTTCTGGAGACAAGCAGCGATGGGAGCTTGTCATAGCAGAAGGGGGGGGGAGACACCTGTGACTCTTCACCAGCCTGATTCGTCTCTGCCTCTTGGCCTCCTTCATCCCACTCTCTGGCTTCAGCTTCTGTCTCTGATTCTGGTCTTCTCTCTGCCACCCACTCTTTCAGCTCACTAAGCCCTGTTAGCTCTTCAGCTTCCAACACCTCCTTCTCCCAATCTTCTCCCTCTTTCCCCTCCCTCCATCATTGGCCTTCTTCCCTTGGTGGTCCTCCAGCTGGTTCCTCCGACCATTGCTCTGTGTCCAACCAGTCCATGACATTCTGCTAAGGCACTTTGTCCTTGCAAGTTAGCGGCAGCTCCCCCTCCCACATCCTAGCCTGGTACAACAGCTGCCTTTAGTTCAGCTGCATTACCATCCCTCTCACCCTGGGGCCATGTAAAATTCACTGCACTACAATCAGAGGCAAGAATGTGTCTGAATATCAGTTGCTGAAAATCAGTTGCTGGAAGCCACAGGTAGGCAGAGTAATGCTTGCACCCAAGTCCTGCTTGGCAGGTTTCCCATAGGCATCTGGTTGGCCACTCTGAGAACAGGATGCTGGGCTAGATGGGCCATTGGCCTGATCCAGCAGGCCTCTTCTGGCAAGGAAGGACCAGTTGCCCACCATCTGCTATTCAGAAGGATTTTATGAAGCATTTTTCCCTGTTTCATAACAGCCACAAAACCGAGCCATAACAGAAAGCAAGGAAGAGAAGAGAGAAGCTTCCTTGGCATGGCACTGTGCTCCGGTTGCAGATGAGGAAGCCACTGCAGCAGCTTAGGGTGATACATTGGATCGTTGTGGCTTCCATTGCCATTTAACTCAATGAAGCGAAATCAGCATAAAGTTACAATTCCAAGGAGACACAGTAGGGAGCAAGCCCCATTGAACTCAGGCTGGGTTTACTTCTCACGGTAAACATGGTGGGATTGAGCTGTCTGTTGTACCGTTTTACTTCATTAGGTTGTGGATCGGGCTGCCTCTTATTACAAAACAAAACAGTATATTCTTGGTCTTCTTAGGTGGCAAATGCTATTTTTGTGTGGATTAAAGAAGAGGCAAGAGGGCACAGCTTGTATAATGATATCACGCTTACAACCCTTAAAGATTCTTATCTTAGGTATGCAGATTTCCTTGCATAGAACCATAGAATTGCAGAGTGGGAAGGGAACATGAGGGCCATCAAGTCCAACCCCCTGCAATGCAGGAATCTTTTTGTCCAACGTGGGTCTCAAACCCATGACCCTGAGATTAAGAGTCTCATGCTCTACCAACTGAGCTATCCCATATGCTCTAGATCAGGCATCCCCAAACTGCGGCTCTCCAGATGTTTTGGCCTACAACTCCCATGATCCCTAGCTAAGAGGACCAGAGGTCAGGGATGATGGGAATTGTAGTCCAAAACATCTGGAGGACCGAAGTTTGGGGATGCCTGCTCTAGATAAAAGTAGCTTGTTCAACAGGCATACACCTGGTAGTCATCTTTTATGATAGGATAGGCCTGGTTTGGCTTCATCTACTCTTGCCCTCCTTGCCTTCACCCAATGGGCAGCAGCCTCCACTGGTGGTCAGCCATCTGCTTTGCATGCTGAAGGACCCTCATATCTCCAGGAATGGTTGGGACAGACCTTTGTTAAAACCCTAGAGAGACATTGCTGTAGACACTGCTGTAAATGGACTCATTGTCTGATTCCAAGGCAACTTCCAAATCTCCTCTGACCCTCCTGTCCTTCTTTGTTAATATATGGCACTTTCCATTTAAACCTGCATTTCTTCAGTAACAGAGGCAGACTCCAGGGTTTTTGTTTTTTTGCTCACTTCCCAAGATTGGTTCCTTCCCCCCCCCCAACAAAAGGATAGGAATGAAAAGTTACTCTAGATTTTCACACAACTTAACTTCCCAGCTGCTTCGTTGTTGTGATTCTCCCTTGAAGTCAATGAAGCTAAACTGATTTAAATCTGGTCTGTAGTTCTGAATTATACAGATTGTCTCATTCCCCCTTCTTTTTGAGCTCACTTCAGAGACCAATTTAAACCAGAATGCCTGGAACGATATAGGCACACTTCAGCAGTAAGTTCCATTGCAATCACTGAAGCTAACTTCCGAGTAAACACCCCTGTTCCAAAGCTAGGCAAACACATTATTATTATTATTTTTAAAAAAAGGTTTCCAAAAGGTGTCTCTGTTTTCTGCATCGGAGGGGGAAATGCCATGGGTGATATGGCACACATTTCTTCATTTAAATCTGAGCTGTGGAACCTGCAGCCCTCCGGTTGTTGGACTCCAGCTCCCATCGGCCCCAGCCCAATGGCTAGGGATGATGGGAGTTGTAGTCCAGCATTGCAACTGAACATCTTGAATACACAAGGCATTCAGGTGGACCAGGAGACCTCATCCAGCCTGCCAAGCTTTCCCTGGTGGCCCGCTGGGCCCCCAAACCAATCTTTTTGCAGGGATGAGTAGAGTGATTGCTCTTTTCACCATAGCACTGGGCTGGGCAGAGACATTTCTGCCCAGTCCAGCGCTATGATGGGGATGCAGATAACCCCTCCCACTCCACCATGACACCCAGGGCCGGTGGGTCCATTTAGGCGAACTAGGCAGTTGCCTAGAGCGCGTAAATGGAGGGGGCGCAAAACCCCGCAAAACCCCCGCGCCACCACCGCCTTCCCATGGCGCTCGCTCGCGCTCCTCCCGCCTATGGAGGTCCTATGGAGCGCGAGCCAAAAGGAGAGCTCAGCGCCCTCCCGCCTATGGAGAGGACGCTGTGAAGTCCTCAGCGGCTGCAACGAGCGAGCGGCGGCGGCGGCGGCAGCGCCTGTAGCTTGCACTCCTCCTGCCTATGGAGGGGACGCAGGGGCGCCAGGAGGTGATTTTGCCTAGGGCGCAAAAAGCCCTAGCATCGGCTCTGATGACATCACATTACAGTATCTGATGGAGTGGGGGAAGAGACACTTGTCATTCTCCCTGCTAGAGTGCTGCAGCAGCAGCAGAATGGAGAAGAGGGAGATGGGGAGGAAATTTGCTTTCCACTCCAGCACCTAATGGGCAGGGACAGTTTTCCTGCATGGAAGTAGCATTGTCTGCCTGCATGGGCACGATTGTCTGTCTGTCCATCTGTGCATGCGTGCATTGTATGAGGCTGTGTGTGGGTCAATCACACCCACTTTGACAATGCTCTTTTTTTTGCTCTGGACGTGCCCACGGTTGGCTTGTGGCTGTCAGAGGGTTGGCCAAGAGCAAATCAGGTCCTTGTGGCGGGGAAAATGTTGGCCACTCCTGATTCAAATAGAACTCTGTGCTTGCCTTAACAATCCCATGCATGTGATGTTAAGAGAGCCAGGGAGATGTGAGGATTACAGTGGGGGACTAGGACTGAAGAGACCCAGGTCCAAATGACTACGCCATGGTGATCTCTGGGGTGACCATGGGCCAGGCACCAGTTCCATGCCTAACCCACCTCATCAGGTTGTTGTGAAATAGAAGGAAGGAAGGGAGGAAGATTTTGGTGTGCTACCACAAATGTTCAAAACACTATGTTTCTGGTGGCATGTCAAAAGCTGAATTCAGTGCCTGGGTATAGCATGTACACAACCTGTCTGACACTGGCTGACACAATTAAAAGGATTGTATTTTACTTTTAAATCAATGACAAGCAGCCTACACTTTTCTCACCATGAGGCAATGTCTGGCAACAATTCAGGTCAACAGCCAGTTTGAAATTGTGCCAAGAGCCATTTGACTCCTATTGCCCCATTGGATGATTAAGAATCTCAGCTTTCATTCGAATCAATTTTCTAGTCCTCGTGGTTTGTTCAATAAGATTAAAAAGTACCAGGAAATATTTGCTTTTTTTAAAAAAAACATAGACACAATACAGAGCTATTGGAAATGGTCCTAGGATAATGTATACAAATCACTCTAAGTACCCAGGGAAATTTCTATATAAATATAATATTAATCACTACGATATTTTACTGCAGGGGGAACCTGTGGCAGGGAGTTCCAGTATCAAGAGGGTGGACTAGACAAGATCCCTTCTAACTCTAGGAATCTAAGTAGGACCTTGAAAATGTTGCCGCATCCTGTTCTCGGTTCCAGCCACTCCCTTCCATAGTCCCTCCCCAGCAGTCAGTCAACCAGCATTTAGTGACCACTGAGCATGCTCAGTCTACATGTGGCTGCTTTGGGAGAGTTCCCTCTCCCTTTTTTGTTTTTCTTCCCCTCCTATAGCTCAGTCAGTAGAGCATGAGACTCTTAACCTCAAGGTTGTGGGTTTGAGCCCTAGACTGGACAAAAAACAACAACCTGCATTCCAAGGGATTGGATGACCCTCACGATCCCTTCCAACTCTACAATTCTATGATCTAATAATTATTTTTTTGTTACTTCTGCAAAAGCCTTGGGTTCCCTCAAAGCTGCTGATACCTCTTTCTTGTGTGTGACCGTTCTGGCCACATGAGCAATGACATCATGACCTGAACTTTGGAAATAGTAGAAATGATGGCTTATTTTATCAACTTGACTTCCTGTCATTAATCAGTGACTCTTACTTTTTCCCCAAGGAGAGGGAAGTTCATCTACCCTTAGTGGAGAGGGATATTAGCTTGGCCATTACCCAGGGCTCTTAGGAACATGAAATAGACAAGGCTGGAGCCTGACTGTACAAATTAAGTTGTTTTCTGGTAGGTTCAGGGTGCCAGAATAGGGGGTTCCACACTCAAGGCTGAGAAAAATCCCCATCAAGGCCTTCATCCTGGTCACATCCAGATTCCAGTGCAGTTTATCTTAAAGGCCTTTAAATCACCAATCAGCGTTTTTTTATTACAATGTTCTGAAGCAAGGCCTCTGAGTTGAAACAATATTTTAGAGATTAGTATCAAAATGTCAAGCGGAGGTATTAATCACCCCGACGTGTTCCAAGGGAGCAGGTACTTGGCAGGACAAATGAAGTCCTTTTCTTTTCTGCTAGAGCATTCATGGGATGACTGTCTCCTGGTTTCCTCCTTTGGAAGATGATAAATCACAGCCTTCATCAACAAGTAATGAGAGGAGGCTGAGCCTCGGCTTGTTAGACTTTACCCAAGCAAATGCCAGACTCCCACAGCTTCAAAGGCTGGGACTCTGCTTTTTAACAAAATTATTGTGATTATTTCAAAGGCCAAGGATTGCCCTTTTCCCTTCCCCACTCCCCCTCACTCTGAAGCCGTTTTGTCCCACCAGCAGGTATGAAAGACCATGATAATAAGAAAGCAGGTACCTCTCATTCTGGGCATCAAGGATGAAGATCAGGGGTCTCTAAACTAAGGCCCGGGGGCCGGATGCGGCCCAAATGCAGACGGTCCAGGAATCAGCAGGTTTTTACATGAGTAGAATGTGTCCTTTTATTTAAAATGCATCTCTGGGTTATTTGTGGGGCATAGGAATTCATTCATTTCCCCCCCAAAATATAATCCGGCCCCCCACAAGGTCTGAGGAACAGTGGACCGGCCCCCTGCTGAAAAAGTTTGCTGACCCCTGATGAAGATAGTCGGATGCACTGCAGAGTGATGATGTACTGTATGTTCCAGGTAAAGATCTATCTATCTATCTATCTATCTATCTATCTATCTATCTATCTAATCTTTATCATCTACCTATTTATCACCTGCAGATCCACAACTATATATTTAAAGCCCATCCAATTTACACCAAATGCACATGCCTGTTCCTCAAAAGGATTCCTGGGAACTGTAGTCTGTCAAGTATGCTGGGAATTGTAGCTCGGTGAGAGGGAAACTGCAGTTCCCAGGATTCTTTGGGGGGGAGTCATGTGCTTTAAACTCATGGCTGCCTACAAACCATGCATTTACAGCACATGGCTTCCCCCAAGGATCTTGGGAACTGCAGTTTACCCCCTCAGAGAGCTACAGTTCCCAGACTCTTAACAAACTACAGTTCCCAAGTTCCTCTGGGGAAGTCATGTGCTTTAAATGTTTGCACATTTGTATGTACACAGCCTGCCTATCTAAAGACTGTCTACACACCTGCAACCCAGTGTTAGGCAGAGTTGCCCAGAATTGGACCTAGGTTTTATATGCACACCCCAGGGATATTCTAGATCGCTTTTATTCTGGGATAGTCCCATAGTGAGTGGGAAAAACCAAATGAGCAGATGTACACAAGTCAGACATATTTGCAAGCAGGCAGATGTGAATGAATACAAACCAAGCCTGCCCCTCGCACCCTGTACCCTGCAAATCTAAATGGTGGAAATTTAAATAACAACAACAACAACAACAACAACAACAACAACAACAACAACAATGGGAAAGTGCCAAAAATGAGAGCTGCCTGCCTGAAAAAACAACAACACTAAATATTAGGTTTTACAATGCTTTCTAGGCAAGGTTTTCTGTTTGTTTTAGAAAGAGCAATGGGACTTTGTGTAGCCTGAACAGCAAGTGTGTGATTTATTAGGTCTTCCTGGCCACTTAGCTGATATCCAATATGCACCCTGCTACAGCAAACACCCAGTGCAATCTTATACATGTCGGCTCAGAAGTCCCACCTGAGTACAGTGGTACTAACTCTTGAGCAACTATAGGTAACAATCTGTGTCTCCCTTGACAAGCTCGGGGCATGGGCATGTTAGGGGGGGCAGGCTTTTTGTTAGGGGGGCCAAAACCTCAGTTTGCTATGTAATTTTTTTGATTTTTATTGATTTAGGGGGGAGCAGCTGCCCCTCCCTGCCCCCCCTGACTACGTCCATGTCCTGGGGAGTGGAAAAGAGAGAGAAACATCCCTCCAAAATCAAGATGTGACATTCACACTCATAGATTAATGACTTCTTACCAGCTTTCTCTCTCTCATAAACACTTTTTATTATGAATTACAACCCATAATCACTAATCATTTTTTTAAAATCCCCACCTGATGCATAGACATACACCAACAGTGAATATATGCGAAGGATTACTCTTTAGTACTCCAAAATGGTGCTATAGGACAACTGATCTGTAGTACTGTACACCATCTTAAGTTTGCGACTCCTTTAAACAGCCTCCCCCCCTCTATAAATTCATTGACTGGTGATTCCGGAAACTATGGAACTCCATCCCACAGGAGGCAGGGGTGGCCACCACTTCCGATGGCTTTGAAAGAGGATTGAACAAATTCACGGAGAAGTTTGTCAGAGTGGCTACTAGCCATGATGTCGGAGGCAGTAAATGCTTCTGAATACCAGTTGCTGGAAGCCACAGGGGGAGAGTCTTGTGTTCAAGTCCTGCTTGAGGGTTTCGTAGGGGCATATGGGTGGCCACTGTGAGAATAGGATGCTGGACCAGAGGGGCCGTGGGCCTGATCCAGCATGGGGAGGTGTGTATATACTTTTTTCATTCCATTCTTTCAGTGCTCTTCAATGCTCTTCTCTGCTTGAAGCCAGGCTTATCATCTCCCTTGCTTGAACGGAGCACAGAACCAGGCGAGATAATGATTCCGAAGTAACTAACGCGGAGTTAAAGCGAGTTAGGGGAGGCCCCTGTGCCCGCCATCTCTCTCTCTTTCTTTCTTTTTCTCTCTCTCCCCTGGCCCTGTAACCCAACTTCTCTTATCTCGGGTGCCAGACTTCACGCCCCATTTCTCCAGCCATCTCGCAGCCCCTGCAGTCATCTCCAGGAAACCATCGGAAGGCATCAAGCTCCTCTTTCAAGTGCTTTATTATTTGTGCGGGAGCCAAGGGCGACGTCATTATTCATATTCATGGGATATTAATTGCTATTGAAGAAGGAGAGGAAGGAAGGAAAACCGGAGCCTGGACGGTGTGTGTGTGTTTGTGTTTATGTGCGCGTTGAAGAGCGGGAAGCGACGCAAACTCTCCTGCTCTCTTTCTTTCTCCCTCTCCCTCTCTCTTCTTCCTGCCAGGGCATCCTTTTCTTCCTCCCTCCGCAGCCGCGGAGCACCGCGTGCGGAGGGAGCCCCCTAGCGGCAGGGCAGCGCGCTGCAGCGCGCCTTGGCGCGGCTCTGATTTGTTGCCCGCGCGCCCGCCCGCCCGTCAGCCAGCCAGCCAGCCGGTCGGACTTGGAGAGGCTGGGACGCGGCTGCCTCTCTCGCAAGTCTCGCCGATTCTTCTTCTTTTCGCTCTCGCTCCTCCTCGCAGCTGGAATGACTCTCGGACAGCGCTCGAGGCGGCTTTTCGGCGCTTCTCCTCCTCCTCCAGCGCCGGCCTCCTTCTGCAGCCTCGCTTTGCCCTGGAAGGGATGATCGGCCGAGGGCTTTGCAGCTGGGCTGCTTGATCCCTTGTCCAAAGTTAAGAAGGCGGCAACAAGGAGCAGCTCCCGCTTAGCCAAGAAGTCCTTCTTCTTCTATTTTTTTTTCAAGAGACAAATCGCTCGGCACGCCCGGACTGCCTCTGTGCCAAGACAGAGACGCAAGGAAGCGGTCGTGTGCTCCGGGCTGCCTTCTTCTTCCTCCTTGGCGAAGTTTCCTGCCGCCGTGTCCGTCTGCGGGGCGCCTCCCTTGCGCAGGCTGGCTCCGAGGGGGCGCCTGTTTCCCCGGGACCCCGCTGGCCACAGCATGGAGCAGCAGCAGCAGCAGCAGCCGCGCCGAGGCGGGGATCCTCGCGCAGCCCTGGGCGCTGCTGCCGAGACCCTGTAGCTTGCTTTGCTTGCTTCCCTCTATCCTCGCCTCTCCTCTCCTCTTCCCATGGACTATTGCCAGAGATCGGCGCCTGCTTTCGGACCTTCCATGCAGTAGGTAGCCCCGTCTACTCTGTTTTTGTGGGTGGTGGGGAGGAAGGAAATCGGATCTGATTTTCCTTCCTTTTTTTTGTTGGGAAGGAAACGAGGGGCGGGGTGCTGGGAGCTCCGCTGTGGGTTGAGGGCGACCTGGCGGAGGCAGAGACGGGAGTTGGGAGATGGGCGAGGGATCTGTGTGTGTGCGCGCGCGTTTGCGCGGATACGGGGCGCGGGAAGGAGGCGCATGTGCGCTCCCGAGCACCTCTGGGGCACCTTTTGCCTGGAGCCTGGATCTGGGGCTTGATCCGCGACCCTAGACCAAGCTCCATCCCTCGTCCCCCCCGCCCCTCCGCTTTTACTTTCCACACGCCTGGCTGCGTGTGAGTCTCTCTCTCTCTCTCTCTCTCTCTCTCTCTCTCTCTCTCTCTCACACACACACACACACACACACACACACACACACACACACCCCATGGGGTAGCTGCGCTGGCGATGATGCACCAGCCGTCCCCATCTTCCTTTCAAGAATAAGCAGTCAGCTCTGGACCCCCACCTCACCCCTGCCCAATCCTGTCATTCCGCACCTCCCTAAGTCACTCAACAGCTTAGGGGTAGCAGCTTGGCCCGCGCGGCGCGAAGCCCTTCTCACCCCGCCCTCTGCCCTGTAAATGGATTAACTCCGATCAGAGTCCTTCATCACTCAGCGCCCCCCCCTTTCCACCACTTCCCTGCCCTCTCCCGGTCCGTGTGTGTGTGTGTGTGTCTGTGTCGCGCCCCTCCCTCTGCCCCCCCTCGCTTCGAAGCCCTCACCTCTTGTTTTGCGATCATGGAGTCTATACAGTAATTTCCTTTTTGGTCTAGGCTGGCGCGAGCTCTCCTGGTTCTATAAAGTGGATGTCAGGTGGATCTATGTTCCTGGAGGAACAAAGAGCAAGCGAAGGCAACGCGGTGGAAGTTTGAGCTGGGAGGATGCAGCCGGTGTACTGGTACGCGGTGCTTCTGTTGCAACCAGCACTCTACCTGGTAAGTTTGGCAAGGAGCCTCCCTCCCTCCCGCTTTCTCTCTCCCCGCCCCGCACACTAGCTTGGGCTGGCTTGGGTGGAGGGCAGGAGAACCCCGAGCAAAGGCCTTGAGGCTCGCCTCACTTACTCACGAGTAGACCCACTGGCTACCGAGCCAAAGAGTGAGAGAGTGCCTTGAGAGACTCCTTTCAGCTTTCTCCCCTCGTCTCCGTCTCCCCGTGGGGTGTGTTTTTCCCATTTTTTATTCATTTGTTGGTGGATGGAGTGCACGTTTTGGGTGACTATGGGCTCGACGGAAGTTTGGCAACCTTACTGTAGGCGTGCGAGAAGGTGAGAAGATCAATTCAAGGACGTTGCCACAGCGTCTCTTGGAAAGCTTGACGAGAGGGGCTTAGCAGGGGTGGTTAGGAGAGCGAACTCCGGCAAAACTTTGTTCTTCCACGATCTACCAATTGGAGCTCCATCCGTACATATGGGGGACCAAGCCGGCGGTCTTAAAAAAAAAGTCCACTGTAGACAGCAAGGTCTACCCGAGGTCTCTCTTTGACACGGGCTGGAGCTAGTTCAAATCCGCAAGGGACCTCTCCTGCCCGATCATAAACTCTGTAAAGTGACAACTTGGGCTATGTCGTGGATATCTCGCCTCCTCTATCTGTCTTCCTCCTTGTGACCCCTGTGTGTGTGTGGGGGGGGGGTCAGCTGGTGCGTCCCCAAGGTGTCTTCAGCTCTCCTCGGGACAGGAGCGGAAGTTTTCGGTGGCGCCGGCGATCCAGGTGATGAGAGGAGTGGATCGCTCTCGCGGTCACTGTCGTGCCATCACACGCACACCCTTTAGGGTTTTTTTTTCCGTCATGCACAGGTGTCAACATCCAACACTAGCACTTACCGCCTCCCCCCCCGCCCGGGCTGCGTAAAACCAAACCACCTAAATGCCACTGAATAAGCCCCGTGGCACATACAGATGACCAGAGGGGACGCGAAACCACACAACCCAGGGATCTCCTCCTCCTGGGATCCAGCTCCCAACGAGCCAAATAAGCACAGAGACCGTCATCTCCTGCTTTCTGAGCCAGGGGGATCGAGAGTGATCGGCTTTCAGCTTGGAAAAACGGTCTAGGATTAGGCTGGATGGGGAATAATGAAAAAGAAGCGCCTGGTGCTGGCTGAAAAAAAGAATGGTGTGGTTCGACAAGCACACAAACCTTGAAAACCAACCGGGGCAACTGGGTGTTTTGTTTTTTAAACCCCTCTGTAAGAAGCCTCTTCCTTGCGCTGTTGGCCTGCGGTTGCAGCTCTTGGCCGCTGGAGGGCGCTGCGCGCCAGTTTCAGCCCCACTCAGGACACCTGGGGGGGGGAGAGAATCAGGTGAACGCAGGGGCAGCCCTTGCATACGGGAACAAGCGCTCTGGCGTGCCATCACCTGCTGTAACACTGCCTTCCCCCTACAAATGGACCGGAGCCGCAGATTTGAAGTCAAGAAGTCTTGGGAATTTATTTATTTTTAAGAAGAAGAAAATTATTCTGGTTTCTATTCATTCAGATTCCGACCCCCCCCCCTAAAATAGAGGTTCCTCTAAGATCCGCAGAACTATGTCAAGAACTAAACCCGCCCCCATGATGTTGTTTGGGGGCCAGCGACCCAAGAAGCCTGGACTGGCTATGCATCCTTGAAAGGGTCGTTTCACCTGGGGGGGGGGATTGCTGTGTGCGCGCCTGGCGCCATTGCACAGCTCTCTGATTTATTTATTTTTAAATAGGTGGGGGCCAGTGAACTCCAACACACGTAATCTCTCCCATCCAGGCGCAAGATCAATAAGCTGCGTGGCTCTCCCCCCTCTTCCTCCGCCCGCCCTGGGTTTGTTGGCACTTAAACTCTTTCCCACTCATGGCAACAACGGCGCAGGATTTATTCTAATGCGCGGTAGGCTGAAAACAAGCGCATTAATTCTCCTTTAATTGTAAACTGGGAGCATTTGAAAACCATTCAGTGTGCAAATTATGCTGATTCAATTACCGTTTAGTTACAGACTTCATTACCTGAATGCCTTCTCCCCCCCCTACTCCCCCCCCAACCAGGATTTGGCAAGCGGGGGAAAGAAGAGGAAGGGAAAGAAAGAGTTTTCAAAACAATGCGAAATGTGACTGAATGCAAATTGAAAATCAGCAACAGTTTAGGGCGGTTGTCAGCTGAGGGAGGGCTTCGTATAGGATTCCACAGGCTGATCTATGACTTTATTTGCAAGTCGATATAGTCGCCGGTTGATACTTGCTCTGCATATTCCTTGAGTTTTCCTAGGGACTAACTATCCTGTGCTAAGCCTGATAAAACCCTTCAACCGCGAAGCTTTGATTTAAAGCTTTAATCAACCGCAGGAACCAGCAAGGTGTCAGATTTTGCTTCTTCCTAGATGGATCTATAGGGTGGCAGGATAGGACCGCCTTGTAGAATTGAAGCCCAATGGAGTGGGGGAGGCAAAAACGGAGAGATCAGTTTTCATGGAGAATCGGTTTAAGCTTGGGACGTATACGCACAGCGTAGATGGAACACGATCCCAAATCTGTGTTTCTGAGGGATTCGCCGATGGGAATACATTTTTTTTTTAAAAAAAATAAGTTTACCTCTCAGTAGCAGGACGTGGGAGAAGCTATTCTGGACCTCATCAACTGCACTGCAACCACACTGCAGTCAGTCAGTGCAACGCCAGTGCTTTTGTATTTAGTGTGGTCAGGAATCTGGGCCACTCCGCCTACTAAAGGAAAATGGCAAGAGGTCACCACTGAAACAGACGGAACTGAAATGACTAGGAATGTATGGACAGGCCTGGTGGATGATATGTTAAACCCAAGAATGCTTGTCAGTGACTCTCCGGATCGCTCCTGTGCTTCTTAGATTTGTTAAAAGGGAATTCACGAAGCGGTCCCCGTTCAACAAGCTTTAAGGTTTCTTTGGCCTACTCGCGATTCTCTCGATATCTGCTTGGACCTACCGTTATATGGGGCTTAAAACATATTTCTGATTTCATTACACAATTACTCGATAGGAACCCCAAGAGTATGCTGAATAACTGAGGTGTTTCTCTTGGGGCCTCCCCCCTCCAAACCGATTTTCTTCCAATGGATTTTTGGAGTCTACTCCCTCCCCTCAGTTTTAAAAATGCCAAAGACATTATGCGGCAAACATGCCTGTATATATGAACACAGACGGTCATATATATTGTAGTTGACCTTGACGCTTCCAGTGGTGGAAGAGAATGAGATGGATTATTGGAGCGCTGGAATAATTCCTAAACGGCAACCGGAGTCTGATGTCATTTCTGGACATTTTCCAGTAGAGTCCTAGAATGGAACTTGTGTGTGATGTATATAGTAGCTATAAATAGATCTATGCGCCCAATACCCTGATATGTGATAATATAATGTAGGTTCTATAAACAGTACAGCTCACAGGTTAAGGTATAGAACGGGTGTATAGAGAGACATTCAGAGAGAGCACGACAACATGTTTCATATATGAAATGCACACACATGTATCTATTTGCAATGTGTGGCTGTATAAAATGTGCCTGTACATCTACAATGCTATTTTCTCTGTCCTAGACACACTACTCAAATTATATGTTTAAGCATCCTAGCATGTGGCACGTTTTTCCTAGGAGAGAAATCCCTCTGACTTCAATGGGACTTGCCGTCAAGTCAATCTACACAGGACCGCAGGCTAAACTCAGGATTGCTTCCAAACTGATTTTAAACTCTTTCATATCTATCCTAAACACAAGAAGCAAATTTCTGTGAAACCGGTTGGACTTTTTCATTAATATTATTGCTTTAAATCTATGCGTTCGCATCGCTGATCTGAGTGGGATTTAAACCGGCGCGCTGGCTTGTGTGAACTGGGCTGTTGGCGATGTTTTGGTTTAGAGCGATCAATATGCCTCAGAAGCATTGTGTGTGTCTGTGGCAGCTACTCCCCTCTTTTTTTTTTTCCTTCCTTGAAGGGATGAGGGAAAGCGGAGACCGTAGCTGAGAACATTTCTCTCCAGGATAGGCTCCAAGTCTGGCCAAAGGTGCGGCGCTATCCCTCCTATTTTGACACTCGTCGGTCATTCCAGAAATCTTCTTGTTAAGAGCGGATCAGAACAGCGGGATCGCTTCTCCTGCCAATGGCACAAGAATAACTTGGTTTCTGTGCTACATGTTTGGGACGGGAAGGCCCACATTTTCGGAGAATTCCATGCAAATATTTAAAGCACCCGGGCGTGCGTTTCCGTCGCACATTTGGCGCGGGGTGGCCTTAGGAGTCGGTTGACACAACACTTGTTTTGTTCTAGATGTCCAGTGCGGAGGTGTGAATGAACCGCAGATTTTTTAAAAAACGCTGATCGTGCCAAGCCATCCAAACCGACCTCTTCGCTCGATAAACTCCTGATCTCGCAAAGATTTCTCTCCAGAGCTAATTGTTCACAGGAAGGCGCGAAAGGACAGTGGAAGTTGGGTGGGTGGGTGGGTGGAGGAAGACCATTTGATTTGTCCTTCATTTCCTCTCTCCTACATTTAGTTTAGGCCGTGTATCTACCACTCTCGAACCTTGAAGCAACGTACCCTGTCGGGGTAAATTGCATTTATGACTGTACTTCGGAGTGTGCGCGCGTGCGTCCACAGCTCGATTTAAAGCCCAATGAAGCCGGCGACACCTCTATTTCAGCTCCATGATCAAATTCTGAGCTGTCATCTCCAACATGATTTGGCGGTAGCCAGTTTCGCTGTGTGTCCCACACCTTTGCTTGGAAGTAAACCCTATGGACTTCAAGTGAAACTTCTGAGTGCGTTTAGCACCTATCATACATATTTAGGAACACCAAAACTCCGTTTAGCTCTCATGGTTGGACTCGAAGACCTCAAGGCCACCCAAGGGACGTCCATCCCAGAACCTGGTCTTTCCTGGGTGACGGCTGGGTTTGCATAGGAGAGAGGCAGAGGAGGAGAGAGAGGGGGAGGGAGGAATGGAGAGGGGGGGGAGAGGGAGGAAGATGTTTCTGTGTGTGGTGTGTCTGTAACACCAGGCAGCATCGTGTACCTTCTTCTATATGAATTCCGAAGATTACCAAGCTTACCTGTTTAACCTCAGGGTTTGAATGAAGTGTACATACGTATTCCTGATTCACGCCGTTTTGGGGTGGCCCGTTGATAAAGCCAGGTGCATGTTGTGCTGTGAGAGACAAGTCCAGGGCTGGTGGTGGTGTCACTCAGACTGCCTTAAAACTCGCGACTGCCTCTATTATCTGCTCCCCAGCTGCAGATTCTAGAGTTGGTGTCGCTCTGTTCAGTCTGGCCTCGATTGCGGTCATTTTCTTCTTCCTGGTAATCGGAATGTGTCCCCCCCCCCGCCCATCCTTCCTCCTTCTTCCAAGCTAGGTAAGCATTTCCCTCTGACTGCAGGGAGACCATCCCCAGCCAGGCAAGCATTGTCCTCCACTAACCATTCTTTACACGGGGTTTCAAAGGGTTTTTCTCTTCCTTTCTTGGCGCTGAAAGCATTTGGCTATTACTGGCTTGTTTTCCCCGCTCTTTCTTCTTTTTTAAAGCGATTTGCTGTACTTTGCAGGTGGAAAAAGAAAGATCAAAACAACTCGTGGCGCTGGTTGTATATTGGGCATCTCACACAACACGGTGGCAATTTATTTTCATTTATTTGTGTTGGGAAGTTTGGGGAGAGAAAGAAAGAAAGAAAGAAAGAAAGAAAGAAAGAAAGAAAGAAAGAAAGAAAGAAAGAAAGGCGCAGCTTAAATTCTCTAGGAGCAGAAATCTCCTAGGAGGACTCTGAGTTTGAACAATGTTGCAACAGGAGACAGGCATGCGTATGTAGAAAATGATATGTCTAGGAATATCTGGGTACATGGTGATTGTGTTTTCCTACACATACAACACGTGCACACGAGCTACGGTATTTAGACTCAACACATGCTGTAGGATACAGGTTGTCTTATATCTAAACTGATCTTTCTGTATCCTCTCAATGTCTTGTTTTTATACCAGGAAATCCATGTAAATTCTCACAATCTACAGAACCACCCCAGCACGCTCTCGCCGTCTCTTTTTGAGGATAAATTGGAGCATTTTCTTTGAGTTTTATTTCTTTGGGGTCTTATTTACGTCTTCTTATTCACCTTATTTCACCCCCTCTTCTGAATCAAGCGGTTTGTCGTAAATATGCAGTGAGACTGTGGGATACACACAGTACTGTACATACATAACAGCAGGGTAAATCAACTTCCACCATCGCATAGGCCCATTGATTCCGACAGAGTCTACTCCTAAGTAAAACTCCAAGCGGCTCCAGCCTTGGTAGGGTTACTTGGTGGAAGTAAGCCCCGCGGTGTTGGGTGTGGGACTTACTCCCGAATTAGTTCCCGGGATTCTGCCCTGCAGCCGAAGACCACCCGATGTTATCTCTGTTCACACCCACCTTTTAAAAATGGGGCGTGGGGGCGGAAGGGAAGTTTTCCAGGTGTGTTAACATCGCCTCTCTCTCTTCCAAATCAGCACAGACTCAGGTACCTGAAGGAGCACTGAGGCGAGCTGGGCTAGCCCCCCTCTCCACCCCCCCGTTTTGAATGTCCAGAGAGGCGTCCCTACTTCTACAGAGACAGCAGTTCTCCATCTGAGTGATTAGCTAAATCTTCCGAGCTAGGAGTAATGAGAAGCTCATTTCAGCCCTTATGTAGCCCGCCTTGCCTCTAAACTGTTTATTATTATTATTATTATTATTATTATTATTATTATTATTATTATTATTAGAAAAGCCATTTTCCTTTTAAGCGATAGCAGTCAGAGGCTAATCAGGTTAGTCACCCCCTTGCTGGGAATCGCCGATTTCGCAAGCTCTGTCCCCCCACCCCGTTTAGGATCTCTTGTTCCGTCCTTCCTTCCTCCTAGTAGTAGTTTGGGGGAAGATCGCCGGGTGATTTGCCAGTCAGTTTAACTCACAACCGGCTCTTGTAAGTCAGCATTTAAAGCACCCCCCAGGGTGCTTGGTAAATAGGACTTGAGCCATTTTTTATGCGGCAGATTGACATGTTGACGACTCTGCTTGGAGGAAGCTTCTTCCTCCTCGCTCCCCCCCCTTTTTTGCAAAAGCTTGGCAAGCACTTCATCAAGGATAAAAAGGTTCTGCCGTAAGGATGTCACTCAATTTATTGTGAAAGTCGAATGAATTACGTTTAATGAAAGTGCTCCCCCGATGAATATTACCAGCCATTTCCTGAGTTGGCTCTGTCAGATTGATGGGAGGAAATGCCAGGCGGCCTCCCTGCTGCCACTACCACCAAGATCTCCAGCCTCAATCACGGACGCGAGCTAATCGAGGGCTGCTGCTGCTGCTACTATTACGCATAGGATCGAGAGGGCGGAGGATTCCCAATGCAATGCGCAAGGTTAACAAGGCGACGTTCCATTTCGCCTGCATTAGAGCTTCGATCCTGCCCATCGTCAGCGGTTGCACCAACTTCCGTGGGACTGTTTGTTTCTGGGTGAATATATGAGGGTGTGGAAATGCTATGCTTGCTGACACTTCCAGCCAGCCAGCCAACCCAATCTATAAACCGGGATTTGGCACCTCCCCTCTCCAATTTATTTTTTTGAGAAGTTCTACTGATGACATTTGGCAGGTTCAGAGTACACAGTGGCACTCGCTTCCCGATAAATTTAACCTATATGCAGCGATGCCTGGCTCAAGTACGCAAGGTGGGAAGGCACTCTCTTTGTGAGAGCGGAGAAACCATAGCCAGTCTGTACCTTAAAGGGGAAGAACTGGAGGGTTTAAATGTGTGGCTGGATTCTCCAGAAGCTCTCGAGCGTTGGCGTCTTACGTATCTCACTAAACACTGCAAAAGGCCCATCCACATATAAATCGCCCGAACACATTGATTCAATCGGATCGAGCTCCCATGATGGGCCATTCACAAACCACGGGACTTGCTCCCGTGTAAATGCGGAGAAAATCGAGTTTGCACATCCCATTGACTTCACAATGGTTGGCAGCTAGACTGCATTGGCCCTGGTCGTTCTGGCTTGTAGTTAACTGTGAACAGAGCTCCAAGCCAGCCAATGTATTTAAGATTGTCCTATTGGCTTCTATTGACCTTTCTCTCTCAAACATCCCCTCAACCTGATATAAGGTCCCTTCACTCCTTTTCCTTGAATGTAGCCCTCCCACTTCAACAAGGTTTGAAGCCCAAATTGCGTCAACTTATCCGAGTTGTGAATAAGACAGACAAAATATTCCTTTGGGATTTCAGGCTGGTTCCCAAGACGTTCTGTGCTCCCGCGCACGTTTTATGAGCTGCGTTAGCGTTTGCATTAGTCCAATCGCTGGCCACAGTCTGATCTTAATCGTAGAGGATCTATCCTGCCATTCTAAAGGCAGCAGGGTCACAGTCCTGTTAGGTAGGGGCTGTTGATGCAGGAAGTTTCGGGTTTGGTCTCAGAAGTTCAGAATTACGTTTTGTTGATTGGTTCTTAGTCTTGGGGTACCAAAGCGCTCCTCCATCCAAAACATTTCCAGCTGAAATTAAATCTGCGATCTTACCCACACTTAGGAGTGAGTCCCATTGTAGACGGTTGGATTTACTTCTGAGTAAACCTGCACAGAATTGGGCGGCACAAGTCTTAAAACATGCTAGTTTTCCTGGGCCTCATTTTCATTTTGTCTGATTTATGTGGGCACTGAGAGTGTCAATACTTTTCTTTCATAGAAGTATGTTCAGCACTGTAGCCCTCTTAGACATAGAAACACCCCAGTCCTATTTAAGTAAAATGCTTAGGATTGCTGCTTTACTTGGAACTAAATTCTACTGAAATCCATGGCACTTGCTTTCAATTATGCATAATCTGCGTAATGAGTTTAAACCGGGCATTGCTGCTTAACAGGTGTGTCGCTCTGGTTGCAAAAGACACCCTACTGTAAAACAGAAAGAAAGAAAGAGAGCCTTCCCATCGGGATATTGTTGCCGATGTGATGCAATGCAGCAATAGTTTAGGGTGAAATCTTGAGTACCCTTATTCGGAGCACTGATGAATAATGCCCAAAGGTTTTGCTTCCTCGCAACACATGAACACCCCAAGCCTAAATCAATTTACTTGGAAGTAAGTCCTATTGTAACCAAGGGAATTTACTTCCAATTGAAGAAGTTAGGCTTCGGATAACTGTGTGCTTCTGAAAATCAAGTTCCACTGGTACTTTTTCACTGATGCTCCAAGCAAGTTATGTGTTCAAACGATTGTTGCGTTAGATTCCATCACCACAAAAGGCAAGAAAATGAAGGAAGGAAGGAAGGAAAAAGTCCTAGCAGGGATCCATTCTAGTATTACAGTTCAGCCAGCTGCTGGAACTGGGATTTCCAGTATCCTCAGTGTCAAAGCTGGAGAGAGGCTGTTCCTTTTCCTGTCCCAACCTTTCGGGCTTTCCCGAGATCTTAAGTGAGGCAGAAAAAGGTATCCACTCTCCGAAGTGACACCTGCTTAGACTTAACATCCTGAGAGGTACTGGTACTGAAGTCTTGCGCTCTCCCCACCTCTCCTTCCCTTTCCCAAAGGGGCTGGCTCAAACCACAACCCTCTTAAGAGCGGCACACAAAACTTCCAAGCCAAATAAGCTAGTCTGCTTTTTACCAGATGGTGGAGTGTCGAACGCAAGGGTAGTCAATGGTGCCGTGTAAATCACAGTTCTTTGTTAGGAACACCTGACGACAGAACCCAGGAACCAATGGATGATTCTTAAACGTAACGTATCATTCTTTACTCATAGTATTAAAGAGATCAGCTAAGCAACCACTGCTGTTCATTCCAAGTCTTTCTTTACTCTTCTTACTCTTTATTTCCTGCCCTTTATTGAGCGAGAGGAGTAGCTTTCTCTCCCCCCCCCCTCTCTCTCTCATAGAAACTAATATTCAGGACCAACTCTTTTTTCCAGACCTGTACAAAGAATTTGTTCAGATAGTGGGCTCAAATATATGATCTTCAGGTTTCTTGCGTGTGCCTACAGAACTTTTCTCGAGAAGACTTTCCACTGAAACTCTGAACTCTTTTGACTGCTGGAAGAGAAATGTATGTTGCCTTCTCATCTATAAAGAGCGAACACCTTATCCGCAGAGGAACGCCTCTTTTTAAATGTTCCATTTTTGTAGTCTTGGATAGGTTTCCACAAAAGGCGATTTCCTTTACTCAGCGTCGCTTCAGAGTTACAAAACAGGTGTCTCATGTGTAGGCAAGCTTTTGAGTTGTGCATATCTCTTCGTCATTTCTTACAAACACCTAGCTCGGAGTAACCTGGCAGGTTGACCGCTCTTGTACTAAAATTATGTGGGTTTTGTGTTTTGTGGGTTATTCCAGGTTTTAGTCACCAACACAAAGGTAGACTCTTTGCTACGCATCTCTTTAGCCAGTCAGTTCCAGTCATTTATGCTGTATTAGCATGCCAAGTTTTCATTATACTGCATTCGGATTATGTTAAAGCAGTTGGAGCAGAGCTTTAAAAAAATTATCTTAAGGTGGTGCAGCAATGTTTTCCATTGTTCAGAAGTTCAGAAAGTCCGTTCTCCTGCTCCTAGCCACACCGCTGGTCCGCTGCACCTCGTTTCCTTTTTGCTTTTCTGATGGAACTAAGCAACAATGCTCACAGAATGGCTATTTTCTGAACCTTGGAGAGCTCCACGCGCAACGAAACTCCACACGCCCTGACAGAAGCTCGTTTCATCTTCAGGACCCTGGACAGCATCTAAGGGTTCTTCAACGGCCACAGTAGTGACCTACCCCATTCAACCTCTCTCTCACAGACCTTTGCGGTAGAGACCTTTGCAGTAACCTTCCATGTTCCTGGCGCTTTCTAGCTCACCGCGTAGTAACTCCAGGCGAGTTAACAAAGCAGCCCTCCAGCGCCCGACCTCTCGCTTCGGAAACAAAGAAGGCAAATAACTGAGATTGATGTCTCATTAACGATCGATGCTATTTTATGTGAAGCGAATGGAAAATAATAATAATAATAATAATAATAATAATAATAATAATAATAATAATAATAATAATAATAATGCTTTAGGGAAGCTCCCCCCACAAAACCCCCCACAAACCCTTCCTTTTTTTAACGTCTTTTGGGCAACAGAGCAGGATTTTTTTCTCTAAATAAGGGAGATAGCTGGTTGCCTGCAGCCTCCACCCACCCTTTGGTAATGGCACTTCTCAGTTTAAGTTACGTTGCTTTCCAGAACCAAAAGGGAGACTGTAATTCACACGTAATAGAAGAGAAAACCCTTTGAGGAACAGGATTTGTGCATTTGCTCTTTCCTGACTAACCGGCTCCCCTTAAAAGCAGATGGGTGAGAAACAGGGTTGACTACTTGCTATGAAAACCACCTCCGTTGAAAGGATCCGGCGCGAATAGAAAGGGGAGGGGGACTTAATATTTATTGTGGACTGGAGGACAGCGTCACACTGTTAGGAATGGCGAGAAGCATATGTTCCTTTTATGTTTTTTATGTTTTGACAGATTTTTAAAATTTTAACAAAAAAAACTTTAATACGTTGAAAAAATTTACCTGGAAGTTTATTGACAGTGAAATATTCACTGAAGTCTACACACACACACACACACACACACACACACACACACACACAGAGAGAGAGAGAGAGAGAGAGAGAGAGAGAGAGAGAGAGAGTATTCGATCACTACCAACTAAAGTCAATGAGTGACCCTCCTGGTGACCTCTTCCTAAGACAACCTGTCTCTTGACCCAGTCCTTAATAACAGCTGTTAATAAATTAATTATCCCACCCCGGCATCTAAAACCAACCAAACAAACAAACAGGAATGCAAGAACTCTCATTTGATTCTTAGCCAAGCCCTTGGGATTGTGCCATAAGGATACTACCGTATTTGTAGTGGGCTAGCTAGCCATACTGATCGGCGCAAACCAACCAACCCCAGCCCATTTAAGTGTTTGCCCAATTAACTTAAACATAAGCGATAGTTTTTTTGGCGTTCCTACGAGCTTCGCCTTCCTCTGTTAAGTAAGAGATAATCATTGACTTTGCCCCTCGATGGCATAAATCCCCACTTAATATTGACAGAGCTGTCCCCCAGGGTTTTGCTCGCGGAGAAGCGGTTGTCGATAAAACACAGGAAAGTTGACAAGGAAGGTGTAACTGGATGAGTGATGGGAAGCCTTACAAGAAAGAGCGGTGGTGGGAATAGATTGGGCCGCGCTTTAAATCAGGCTTATTCAAAGACCCACGAAGAAGACGTAGGAGAGGTTTCTTTGGGGGTGGGGGTAGCGCGGAGGCAGGCGAAACTGGCGCCGAGTGTCTGCTTCAACACTTTAGCACCTCGCTGATTCATGGATCCGGGAGGTGAAGGAACAGCTGGGGACGCAGCCTGGATGCTCAAGGCCTGTCTCCGCCGTCGACTCTGGGTATATCTCTGTCTTTGAAACGGGGAGAACAGCGGCTTCCGTAGGCGAGA